>NC_056737.1:1473330827-1473495827 GCF_019279795.1 Protopterus annectens | reverse complement strand
TAGCTAAACAAATTTTAACTCTAAGTAGTCAATGTGGAACTGCATAGAGCATGGACTTTTAAGACTCAAGATGAGGATTATTCTTCCTAATGATAAACACTTGAATGGTATGATCCAAGTTTTAGCGATTCAGTGGCAAATACTTAGATCATGGGTTTTCATAATTACCTGCAGTTTATAACTCAGTCATAAAGGTTAAAAGAAAGAGTAATAATTTGGATCACTGATGTATACTACCCCCACCTAAAATGCACCCCAAATAGAGAAATCTTATTTGGGAATTATCTCGGGTTGTTAGGAGCTGATTCTATTCCATAAACCAGACTGTATTGAAGAAATTGCTTGAAACCACCACGATATAGTCCAAGTAGCATTTAATATAAAAGATAAAACAGGAACAAGCGCTTTCACGCAAACAAATTGCGCTTCATCAGGTTACAATCTCACAAAGACTTCCATTGTCTTTTATAGAAACACATTGTCACAATTAACCAATTATTCAAAATAATTAAAATCATTAAGCATATTCAAGAACTCATTAACAATACAAATATAAAATAGTGGTATATTCAACTACCTAATACATTATTTAGAAAGCAGCCCAGTGAAACTAGTTTGATAATTCAACAAGTGAACATTATTGGAGCTTTTTAATTCAGTAAATTCAATACTAAATGTTAAAATGCAAGGAATTCCCTAAATGCCAGTGTTACGCCTTGCTAAACTCATTAGAAAACTCATTTAGGAAACAATGCCCATATTTGGAAGGAGGAAGTAATCCTAAATACAACTTTACTTGGCAATCTTGATATGTAGTCAAGACGCCTGTCTCCATGACACTAAGCTTCATTTAATTTCATTAAGAATAAAAATAGAAAATAAAGAATTCAATGTTTGTCCAGCCGACCAATCTATATAAATCTATGATAGCCAAAGCGTAGCAGCAACCAAGGTTTTATCAATGGTAATCAACAAGCCAGTAGCATAACAATGGATACTCAATACAGGTACCCATTTGCAAAGCAGTTTATCCATTAACATTTGCATGCAGCTTTATTAATACGCGGAGAGAAGTCAATTCATCTCAGCATGCTATCTAAAGACTTTTCGCAAGAAACATTTTTCAATGAAGCCGTCTTGCAGTCAAGAATAGCTAATATTTATGCCAAGATAAAATCTATGTCCAGAGACAAGGAAACGTTGTATCACATACACCAACAGCCATAGCAAAAATATTTATGATTAAAACCTAGAACACAAACGCTGCAACAACCATAAGTGCTGGGATGAGAAAGTGATATAATTACCATAGCGAGCAAAGTCTGTACACATCAACACATCCTGGTAATCGGAATAACCAACATCTAAGACACATAAGTCCTTATCAAGGACAAAAGGACAAAAAGTGTTCCCAGTCCCTAAGCCTGGATCGGAGCTATAGTCTAAAGTACAAAGACTACTCCAAATTAGAAATTGTATTGAGAAACGATATAAACATCATAAATAGCTAGATTTTAGAGTGACATCGATTCCAGACTTGGTATTTGCTGTTACAAAAAATTAGACAACATTTCAGGAGTTCAAAGACTCTATCAAGTCCCAATAAAAATATCAAGTCATTGAATACTAAGACACAATATATATTCAGCATCAACATATACAAATAATGCAAAAACATAAAACTTCAATTAACTAACGATGCAACTAATATTGAAATAAAATAATAATAATAGAAAAGAAACAACACAATTGTGCCCTAACTCAAAAAACAAAACATAAAACATATATGCATGAAGGGATAGTGTTATTATAGGTCCCATATATCAGGTACAAAACGACATAAATGTCTGAATCAATAACCAGGTAGCACATGTACATGCTGCACCATGAGATGGCATAAGACTTACATATTTAAATAACAATAACTTATACCTATTAGTGCAGACGAATAACGATAGATAGAGATGGGTAGGAAATAATAGAGGCCAATATTGTCACATTTTTTCATAATTAATATATTAACATAAGCCTCATTATTTCACCAAAGACAATATTAATTTCAGATTTCAGTTGTGAGATAAATATGCAAGGTTAATAATCAAATAGAAAATAATAAAAGTACATCAAGTTGACTAAGACCTTTCTAATTAGCTAGGTCCTATCAGAGCTGGTCGAAGATTGACCACAGATATTATAATTTAAATATTATTTAAATTGATTTATTATTGGTTATTTATGCTGCCTTTTATACAAATATATTACATGTATACATTTGTTGAATGGACAAAATTATTACAGTTATTACACTATGTTTCTTTAAATGTATGTCCTTGGAATTAAGGATTTAATTGAGTCAATTAACCTCATGGTATATATGTGAGTTTGTAACAATGGCAGTTTATTCTGATGAAGTTTCCGTTTTGTGGAAATGAAAGTGCTTAATAAATTCTTTGTACTTCACCATTAAATTCTTTGGTGGTTTGAACATTCTTTGGATTGAAGAGTCTGCTTAACATCTGTTTATCTGCTTTAAGTGCTTTGTGGGACAGCCTTCATTGGTTCCTGTGCAACGGAGATGCATTGTTTTTTACAAGTATATACCTTATCTCCGTTCTCCCATCGTGTATTTTTTATTTTTTATGGATGCAGTAAGGCTGAAAGCCCTCAGTATACAGATTGACAATTGCAATGAATCCAGTGTGTGTGTGTGTGTGTTTTTTGTTTTTTTTTAATTCTGCAGTTATGTTGAGTGACTGGCAGCACATGCAATTAAATAAATAAAATAGGCTATATTTATTTTGTCAACATGAAATTATGGAATTTAAGAAGCTGTCTACAAACAGATGGTTAGACCTGTTATTGTCATTCACTTTGGTGTAAATTATGTTTTCTGGAATTAAAACTGTAATTGATAAATTACACTAAGGGGTGAGGGCTAATATGAGGGCTGTGTACATCTCTCATCTGCCATGATTTATTCAGAGCTGTAGGAGTTTTGCCTTCAGAGTTAGCCTTGCTACTCCTGGATTAATTGATTTTCTTTATAAAGTCAGGCATGCTTAAAGGTGCATACATATTATAAGGTTTTTATCTGAAAACCTATTCTATTCTTAAAAGAAGAAAGAAAAGAAGAAAGAGAAAGAAAACTAGAAAGTGTTCTTGTTTTGGACCTCCTGCTATGATTTTTTTAAAGCCAGTGTTATGTTTTTAATGATCTGAGGTTTGGGTTGTTTGCCCAGCTACATACCTCTCAACTGTACAGATTTTCACAGAATGTCCAGATTTTTGCCTCATATCTTTGGTCCATTTTTCATAAAATTGTGGTTTTATGGTAAATTAATGGCAAATCATTAAATAATGAAGTTAGAAAACAATGACAGACGTTTGAGTTTCAGACTTCATACCCTTGAGAAAATCCATATTAGTGGAAAACCTGTCATTCTACCAGCTTACTAAGTTTGTAAGAACAATATTAAACAATTGTCCCTATTTTTGGGCCTTTATCCCACTTCTGTATATGGCTTTGTCCAGATTTCTTGCTCTGAGGTTGAGAGGTATGACAAATGTATCAGGGCCATCACAGTCAGCCAGAGACATTTCAAATTGTGACAAACTTGTTGCACCCCACTCTCCCATGTAGTGACTCTGGATGTGTCCAAGCAAGGCAAGGAGCAGTTATGCAGTGTAAGTGTGCAGAGTATTCCCCCATCCAAGGTAGACACAAGTACGACAGTGGCTTTTCATCTGTCCTTGGTTTTGCAGAATGTTCTAGTTTTCTGTCATATTTTTATACTGTTGATTTATGCTTCTTATTATTCAGAAAATGCATGCTGTCGCAGTGCCCTGTTGCTTTGTGTTTAAGTAGCAATGCTCTAATGACCATCGGGTAAGCTTGTCTGAGATTGTAAGATGCAAGTAACCTTTAATAAGCATACTGTTAAATAATTATCAACACTGAAAGCCTTTTTGTTGTTGCCATGAAGAGAATATTTACATAACTAGATAATGTACAAGCCTTAGGTATTGAAATGCATATGACAGTCTTTGTAATAAAGGACAGGATTACAGTATTTTCAGAAGCTCATTACATTTGTTTGAGATTTGCAGTCATCTTTGCAGGCTTTACCCGTAAACTAAACAAAATGCCAATCTATCATGTGTGGTCCATAACCTGTGCAGTAATCCTTTAAGCAATTTATCTTGAGCTTGTTTCTTGTTTGCTGTTCATTTTTTACTTTGTTCATGTTTTCCTCATGAAACAAGTTCATAGGTTCATAGGTAGGTACTAGGCTATCTGCCCGAGGGCATTTATAAGCCTAGCCAGAGTGCATCAGCTTTCGCCGCCCCATTGATTAATTAACTGAGCCTCTGTCAAGAAGAGCCAATGAAGTGATCCCAGGGGTGTATTTTCTGTTACCCATCCACTCGTCAAGGTTTCTCTTGAAGAGTGTTAGTGAGGGGCTCTGCCTAATGTAGTTAGGAATTTTGTTCCAAAGCATGGGGAGTCTCTGTGACAGGAATCTATCCCTCCAGCATGTTCTATTTATTGTTGTGGCGAGGTTTAGCTCACTAGAGCGAGTGGCTCACAGTGACTTGGATTTCTTTAGGTGGAGCATGTCCATCAATTCTGAGTTGGACATGGCTTTGTAAGTCATGCAGAGATCACCTCTGAATAAGCGATATGCCACTGAGTACAGCCAGAGTTTTTCCAGTCGGGCTGCATAGGACATATGTTTGAGGCCAGTAATCCTCTTGGTGAGGTACTTTTGTGGTCTTTCCAGCTGTTGGAAGTGTCTTGTGAGGTACATCCCAAATGGGGCATTGTACTCTATGATGGGTCTGATGAGTGACGAGTAGAGGGGTACTATAACCTCTTTATTTCTAGATGCGAACCCTTTAGTAATTAGATGGGCTACATAGAAGGATTTCTTAACTACTTTGGCAATATGATTGTCAAAGGAGAGATTACTATCTACCTGGGTCCCCCGATCTCTTATTACCTCTTTTGTATTAAGGGGGCTGCCACCTATGTGGTAATTCATGGGTGTTTTGTTTTTCCCAAATGGGATGAATATGCATTTTTTGGCTTTTAGCTTGAGACCATGACTTTGACACCAGGTGTCCGTCTCAGTAAGGCCCTTTTGGAGAATGTCCGTGTCAGCCAGAGAGTCAGTTATGGCTCCCAGTTTGCAGTCATCAGTGAACTTGGTTAGCCATAGTAGATAGTTGTTGTCAGGCAGCAGGTCTTTTTTGGATAACAACATTTTTACAAGTGGGGGTATCACAGAGATTTCTACTTTCAGCATGTTACTTGGTACTTTTATAAAGCTGAATATAAGTTATAATTAGAACTGCAGTGCAAGGAGAAGCTTGTTTTTTTTTTAAACTTGATTTTGACTAGTATTCCAGTAATGTATTTGGAAAGTAATTTATTTTTTCATGCCTCACAACCTTTTTGTTTCCATCTAGATATTAAGTAAGCTGTCATGTAGCCAATGCATTGAAATATTTTTTTTTCTTCTACACTTCATTTTGTCTTGATTGGACTCTCGTAATGATGGTTTGGCACCCAGGGCAGTGCATTTAATTAAAATTCTAGTTGTTGTGTTTTTGAGCATAGCTCCACCCCCTTTCTAGTTGGCCACACCTCTTCCCATTGGCTACACCCATTCAGCTCTCTCCTGCAGCCCCCACTTTAATTTGAAGTCACCAGCCACCACTGCATATCTTTCAGATTACTGTTGCATCTAAAACCAAAGCTTGGTTCTTTGTCCACTATATTTTTGAATCTATCCTTACTTAACAAGATTTTCCAGTTTTGTTTAATTATTTTGCAGATCCCATTAATATTGTTGCTGTATTGTAACATAAGCCTATTTTTATTACTTCTTTCTATGTTACTATTTTGTGTCATTGTGTTGTTCTCATGCCTTTGTGTCTCTAACTTTAAACCATGGTCTAGCCTTTCCTTTTCTCTCTCTCTTCACTACTTCTAACCCCTCTTGCATCAGGTTATCTTTGTAGCCCCTATGTAACATATGGTTCTGTAAACTCTCCAGCTCTTTTTCAAAACTGGCTTCTTCTGTGCATAGTCTCCATGTACGTAAACCCTGTCCCACTACTATGCTTTTAGAAGTACGTCTAGGGTGCAAACTTGAAAATTCTAGATATTGATTGCTCCAACAATTTTTCTTATATAGAGAGGTTGACATGCCAGTCCCTAAGTCATTGGTTATTCTTACATCCAAAAAGTAGATAGATTTAAAATCACTTTTTACTGTAAACCTTAGAAAATCAGTGGTTGTCTCTAGATGCTTAACAAACCTTGTCAGTTCATTCTCACTACGTTGCCATAAAATATAAACATCATCCACAAATCGAACATAATGCCGTAAGTGGTCACTCCACCATTGGTCATTAATAAGGACATTTGTTTCTTCCCAATACACGAGCATTAGGTTGGCGTATGAGTTTGCACAGGGTGTGCCCATGGCCACATCCTGTCTTTGTCTATAGTATGGACCATTACACATAAATACATTATTTTCAAGTATAAGCTGTAGAACTTCCAGAAATAACTGGTTTGTTCTTCTATCAAACACTTTCTTTACTTTTAATACTTCCCTGGTGGCATTTAAGCCATAGTCATTACTAATAACAGTAAAAAGGTTATTGATATCAAGAGTGACTATTAATACATTGGCTATTGTTTTATTTTTCTACAGCCTCCGATAACATATTCAAAAATGTCTTGTGTCTTTTAATATTTGTGGGTAACACTGCATCACTATTTTCAATTTAGTTTCCACCAATATGGATAAGTGTTCTGTTATACACCCCCTACCTGAGACGATCGGGCTCATGGGTGGTGGTATTAATTTTTTGTGGATTTTTGGAAGTGCTTTAAATATCGGTGTCACAGGATGTTCAATATAAAAAAAAGTCTAACAAATCTTGTTCCAACAATTCCTATCCCTTAAGTTCTTCAAGTTTTGCTATCACTTTACAAATTATATTTCTCAACATTATAGGAGAAACACTTGAATAAGTTTGTGCATCCTTAAATAAATCATTCAAAGCTGAGCTGGATGCTGCAGTATTCAACACAACAACACCCCCATCCTTGTCCACTGAATTAATTACAATATGTTCATCTTCTATCAAAGAATGTATGCTTCCTTTTCAGAAGAATTCAAGTTATCATATTTACTATAACATTTATCAAAATAACTTCTATTCAAATTCACATCTTTAGAAAAGTTTGTATTGTTGGGTGTATTTTGGTACAAATGTACTTGGATGTTTTAACATTGTACGTGCATTCATATTATTGCCACACATTTCCCTCGGTGCTATATTGCGCCCAAACATATGCAAATCTAATATACTTACTTTTGAGCCTCAGTCCTTTCCCCAAAACTCATAACTGTTCTGGGTTTAAAACCACATTAGATAAATTAAATACATTATAGTCAAACATAACAGAAAGATATGCTGTGTGAAGAACCAGGAATGAGGAATAAAAACAAAACTTAACATCAGATAGAACAGGTACTTTTCCTTGCAGGCATTACAAGACATGCTTCATGATTAGTGATAAGAATAACTTTGTTCACCCCATAAATAAAAAGGAATATATATTTAAGTTATATGCAGACTGCCATATGGAGAATGTGGTATATATAGCAATTTGTCAGTCATACCCCAGTTACTATGTGGGGAAAACTAATTGTAAATTAAAAATCAGAATACATCACTTGTACAGCATTAGAGAGAAAGATGAGCAAAATGATCTGTATGTGCATGCATCTAAGAATCCAACACATACTTTTAAGTTCATGGTTATACAGGTAGAGTAGAAGGGGGGGGGGGGCATAGTGAACTACACTGGATTATAGAACTAGCATCAAACCATCCTCCAGGGTTGAATACATGTATACCTTTAAGACCAGCCCTAAGGAGAAGGAGAGCAGTGAGATGATTGGTGTTTGTGTTTTAAAATTAATTTAAATAGATTCATGAAAGATGTTTCATTGACTGATGAAGGGTTATCCCGAAAGCGCTCACAGTTTTATCACTATTTTATCTGTTTTTATGGAATAAAAGTTTGCACAGTCTGTTTGGACTCGACTGTTTTCTTGGATTTACATTGTTTTTTTGGCAAGCGAGTCCTTAAGGAGAGGAAAAGAGAATTTTCATTTACTGTTTTGAATAAAGTGAGAGACAGTATGTTTGGATTCTTCAAAATCTCTGCAGAGTATACCAAACAAATTACAGCAGCTGATAAAAGGCTTTACCTTCATGCTTTTTACATTCAGCCTCCACATCATCTGCATTTTGACAGAAAAAATTATAACATTTCTTTTATTAAAGATCCCTTCCAAGGGGGTGGGGAGTGAATGTGTGAGAAATATAAATACCAAACTGTTAATTTAATCATCAGTGTAGGAGGGTTACAAAACCACACTTACATAGCGCAAATGCAAAAGACACACTAGAAAAGTTTTCTAAATCAGAGTGTTCAAAGTACGAATATTCGTCAGCTCATCATTCTGATGTAAATCGTTCTGGTTGCATCACTCAAAAATAAGTGAAATACATAGGCTAACAATGTTTGTATGTACTGCAAATTCTGTTTGCTCTGGTGGTAAGAGAACAGCAATATCTAAATTAAATAGATATTGTTATACCTATGAGCACTTTGGTGCAGCATTACTTTGATTACAACAAATAATATTTTAATGCGTCTATGTGAGTAAAACCATTGTGAATGTACGCTCAATGAGACTAAAAGCAAGTCCAAATGAGTCCCTGTATTCAAACAGGATGTTAAAATGCATGCTTTTGGTTACCAGATAACGCTTCGGCACCTACTGCCCATTTATGCTTTTTCAGTCTGTTCTTTGAAATCCACATGTCCCTTACCAGACATCGGTTCCAATATGCAGAACAACCTTGTCTAAGTATTAATCTATTTTCCTATAAAACCTATAAACTGGCAATTTTTGAACAAGTGATCATTGTGCACATCTGTTATTAATCTACTGTGCTACTATTTTATTTTGTTAATGCATTTATTTAATATCAAGATGTGGGAATTACATTTATCCGCAGACACAAGGGAGATAGCTGATGAAGCCTGCATTTAAGACCTTCTCATTGATAATATAGTAATACTGCATAGTTGCAACACAGTCTCCAGCTCCATTTTAAGAAATGAGATCTTTTTCTTGAGTTCAGAAAACTGTTTTGTTTCAAAGCTCTGCTACACCTTTATTATAACTTTAAAATGAATGCAAGTATTTCCAAAACTGTCAATAACAATTAATATTTTCCAGTAAGGGTTGAAAAGTGACATAGTAGATAGCAATGTTGAGTCATACTACCCGTCTTCTGTTAGTTCTTGCTAGGTGTCTCGTTATGAATTTTGCATGACATCCATGTTTCTGCATGTGTTTATTTCCTTGACTCTGGTTTGTTGTCACCTTTCAAAGATTGACAGGTAAAACATCTATTTTCTATATTGCCCTAGATGCATATGCAGAATGCCTGTGAGTTTATTTTATCTATGTGCTGAATGTGTGTGTGTGTGTGTGTGTGTGTGTGTGTGTGTGTGTGTGTGTGTGTGTGTGTGTGTGTGCTCACACGTGTGCATATATGCATACATGTGTGTGCGTGTGTTTGAGACTAAACATGACTGTTAACATCCTGTGAAAGACTGACACCATATTCCTGCAGGAATATACTACGGTTTCCCCAAAACTTGCAAACATATAGATGGCTAGACCAAGAGTTGTAACTAGGGCAGGAGGAAAGGATGGCTGTGCCAAGCATTAGCTTTCAGAGGGTATGATCAGCAAGTGCAACAGTGGTGGAGTGTAGTACAAGCTTCACTAATGAATACTGATAATGCATTTGAGGTAATGGTTAAAGCTCTTAGTATGTTTAGTGGTTTTGTTGTTCCAACATGCTTGTTACATGGAGAGTATGGCATATATATACTATGTCCCAGAGACTTCCCATACTCTGGAACAGGCTACCCATCTATGTCAGGCAAAGTTCTTCATTAGCACTCTTCAAGAAAAATCTTGATGAGTGGATGGGAAATAGGAAATACACCCCGGGGATCACTTCTGTGTCTCTGCTCAACAGTGGCACAGGAAAATAACTTTCTTGGGTGGCGTAAGCCAAGGAACCTTGTTGGCTAGGCTTACATAGGCCCTTGGGCTGATAGCCTAGTATCTACCTATGAACCTATGAACCTATGAATATGTGATTTATTTCAATTTTATCTCTTGCACAGCAGATCTTTTGTTCCATTTTTCTAAGATGAGTCTAGGTCATAGAATCCATGATGGTAAAGTATTTATTTATTTTATTTTTATTTATTAACTGGGGTAGAACACTGAGCAAATGGGCCATATTAATGGAAGTCTCTTCTTTGTCATATTGTTGAAATAATAGGACATCTATCTATGCTCCTAGGTGTCAGACCTTATCTGTCATACTTCGGTTTGCTAATTTATTTAATGATGAAGTTTTAGTCTACAATGCAGTCCTAAGCGGGAGTTCTACATAACAATGAATAAATAGAATTTTTAGTTTTATCACAGTAACCACACCATCATTGGTTTGAATGAATCTAGAATAGCAATAGAGCAAAGGATTGATTTTTTCCACAGTTTATCCAGCTCTTTAAATTAGATAGAGTAAGACTGGTCTATAATAAGAGAGTCTATCTAACTCCCCAGTTGTTCTTTCTTTTCTATACACATCACTATTTGTAAGACTGTTAGTTTTACTTTTGCAACATATTTCTTATTCTGTAAAAGTTAGTGATACCAGAATAGACCTCTGGGCTAATGATGTGATGAATGGGACTTTACTGGTATGTCAAATGATTCTGTGTCTTACCGTGACCACTTAGCAGCTATCAGAAGAAAGACAAATGCAAACTCTTTAATAAAAAAAAATCATGCTGATGTTATATGACCTTTTCCTCTATTAGTAGACTTGACCTACGTAGTCATGCTTTCTAATCATAGCTCAGCTTCTCCTACCCTGAAAGCTAAGTTCTTATATCATATATTTTGTCCTAACATGTTTCCCCCACCCCGCAACAGATTTCTCTTTCTTTCCTCTAGCCAGAAAGAGATGTTTTATTACTGGCCATTAACTGATATATATTGTAGCAAATGAATGTTATCCATAGGCCCATTGGTTCATAGACATTTGCTATGGTATTAGTACATAAGGCTCTGGAACCCTATCCATTCATTCCCCTAAAGTTTTCGGTTCTCATATTTTAAGTATAAATAACCCAGAGAGGAACAGAACATTTATACATTGCTCAGATCCATGAAGAATAAGGGTGCTAAACCATGAGTGAATTTGTAGTTACCCACCCAGTTGTCCAGATTATATTTGAATAGTGTAAGATAAGTACTTTGCTTTATGTGGGAAGGAAAATTATTAGATTTAGAGACTATTACTAAGCTAACTGCTCTCATAGACCATTTTAAACCTAGCCAATTACCCCCGTGAGAATCAAACCCTGCCACCTTGTGTTTCTAAGGTAAAAACCTTAACCATTACACCACCCTCCCACACTAGAAAAGATGTATTCTCAGTGATACATATCAATCCCTCCTACATGTACTGCTTATGTTGCAAATGAGATTTAGGTTTTGCAAAGGTGTTTATGCCTACATTTGTTGTGTGAACGAGGAGTAGGATTACAACAGCTGTTATCATTTTAGAGATTCTGGTTAATTATGCAAGCTGTTTTGTTCTGACCTATTTTTTCGTTTGCTTAAATCCATTAAGTAATTCAGTTGTTTATATGTTCAGGCAGCTTAGGAGACTATTCAGAATTTTAGTCAATGCAATCAATAAACTAGTAAACAAATAAGCTGCCCTGATCAAGGACAGAGATATTACATACCTTGTCTTTTTCCTAACAATTTATGGCAATTTCCATTCTGTACAACTAAGTTATCACCTTTACTGTTTATTGAAAATTATTTATAGCACATGTCTTTAAACTCTACTGCTTTTTGGTCCAGGTTTTGGCTATAAAGTGTCAATGGAATAGTCAAATTAGCTGGTAAACAAACAATTAAGAAACAAACAAGTAAATAATTACATAAATAAATCTTCATCACCATACAACCTTGCTTACCTGGACTAGCAGTAAGGGTTGCAACTGCTTTTTGTTTACATGATAAGAAATTTCACAGGATGTTTCAGATATGGTTGCTTTCTGCCCTTAACTGGCTCTTCTCACTAGCTCTCTCTAATCTTCCTTTGACTACTCTTCCTACTGCCTTCTAAAATATATTAAGCAAATCACCTCAGAGAAACATTCTTTTGTAATTGTCTTGCTTTCATGCAACTACATTATGATAAAACTGGGTTTTTGTAACCACTTAACCCAAAAACTATACTCATCTTAATGACATATTTCTTTCTTTTTATACATCTTAAAATAGTTATGCTATATTCCCGATTATTGACACTGTATAACATTGTATTGCTACTTAATGCCATGTAATAATCCTGTAACACAGGACACTTTGTTAAACCTGAAACAAAAAGGTCGTCACTTTGCCAAATCCAGTAAAACGTAACAAAAGTCCAAAGGTAAAAGAATAAAACGTCACTGGAAACTGCTGTGTATATAAAAGAATTTATTCCATAAGCCAAGAATAAAACGTTATGAGCGCTTTCGGGTCAATACCCTTCATCAGATAAAACATATCATTATACACTCATATTTAAAAATATTGTAAACCAATCAACATGAATTCAATAAAAAACCCGCCTCTTCCTGAGTACAGGTTTAAGTGGTACAACATCATTTAACCCCGGATCCCTGTGTGCTGTTAATTCAAGGATCCATTTAGTCTCAGCCAATTCAGTTTCCAGCCTAATATCACCCCCTCTACTGGTCAACTGTATATTTGCAATAGCTCTAAAAGTGAAGCCATGTGAAGGATTTATCTTCAGGTGTCTAAACAATGCATTGCCTTCATTATTATTTCTAATGTTGGACATATGTTGAAGGATTCTCTCCTTCAACATTTGATTAGTCTTTCCAACATAATAGCTCACATGAGCTACATTCAGCTAAATATCGACATCTGTTGTCCTGCATGTCGCCTTACCCTTAAAAGTATACAGCTTATTGCTATTAGGGTGAAGAAAATCAACCCCTCTTTTAATATAGGCACATGCCTTACAACAACCACATGGATTGGTACCTGTTCTTCCCATATTTTGTATTCTAGCTGGAAACCTTCTTTCTTTACATAAAACATCCTTTAAATTCTTGTTCCTTTTATATATGAACTGTGGTTGTGTACCTACCATATCCCTCAGGGATGTGTCACTAGTTATGATATTCCAGTTCTTTCTTATGATGTCACAAACACCTTTAGTATCACTCCCGTATGTCAATGTCACCTTACGTTTCTTTGATCTAGTTTCCCTAATCACCTGGTTGTTATTAGAGGTATCTAACCATGGTTTATATTTGTTATGTCTATATGGTTTATTCCTATTGATGACATCCCTAACCATATTGTTGTCATAACCTCTATCAATGAAGCACTGTTCAAGATGCATTACCTCCCCTTCAAATTGCTCTTCTTCTTTACTCAATCTGGATGTCATCAATAGGAATAAACCATATAGACATAACAAATATAAACCATGGTTAGATACCTCTAATAACAACCAGGTGATTAGGGAAACTAGATCAAAGAAACGTAAGGTGACATTGACATACGGGAGTGATACTAAAGGTGTTTGTGACATCATAAGAAAGAACTGGAATATCATAACTAGTGACACATCCCTGAGGGATATGGTAGGTACACAACCACAGTTCATATATAAAAGGAACAAGAATTTAAAGGATGTTTTATGTAAAGAAAGAAGGTTTCCAGCTAGAATACAAAATATGGGAAGAACAGGTACCAATCCATGTGGTTGTTGTAAGGCATGTGCCTATATTAAAAGAGGGGTTGATTTTCTTCACCCTAATAGCAATAAGCTGTATACTTTTAAGGGTAAGGCGACATGCAGGACAACAGATGTCGTATATTTAGCTGAATGTAGCTCATGTACGAGCTATTATGTTGGAAAGACTAATCAAATGTTGAAGGAGAGAATCCTTCAACATATGTCCAACATTAGAAATAATAATGAAGGCAATGCGTTGTTTAGACACCTGAAGATAAATCCTTCACATGGCTTCACTTTTAGAGCTATTGCAAATATACAGTTGACCAGTAGAGGGGGTGATATTAGGCTGGAAACTGAATTGGCTGAGACTAAATGGATCCTTGAATTAACAGCACACAGGGATCCGGGGTTAAATGATGTTGTACCACTTAAACCTGTACTCAGGAAGAGGCGGGTTTTTTATTGAATTCATGTTGATTGGTTTACAATATTTTTAAATATGAGTGTATAATGATATGTTTTATCTGATGAAGGGTATTGACCCGAAAGCGCTCATAACGTTTTATTCTTGGCTTATGGAATAAATTCTTTTATATACACAGCAGTTTCCAGTGACGTTTTATTCTTTTAACTTTGTTAAACCTCTCAGTACATTCGGTCCCGGAATAGTTTACAGCATTCACAGAACAACTTGCCAGGACAGTTACTGGAGCCATTCAAGATGCTTTTTCAAGATTGCGTGGATCCCAGCAGCAGTATCCAGTTGGTTTGGGTTCATTTTTACAGTCTTGACTGCCATTGGGAATTACAAACAACAATGAGCAAAGGCATGAAGGTAATGACGCCATTAACACACCTGCTAACAGCAACAGCGGTCCGAGTGGGAACAGAATTGTACACTTAGATGGCAGTGTTTTGGATTATGTGTTCAAGGAAGTCAACAATCTTTTCTTGGACATCATTTTAAAACCAAATGATGAAAATGTAAGTACTGTTGTTAATAATAATGTTACAAGTCATTATGAAGATGTTGGCAGTTGCAGGAAAGACATTTTTGAGCTTGAGAAGCTCACAGTTCGCTTTATATCTGTAGAACTGGAGATTTTATACCTCAATGAATGTATTAAGCATAAATGTGTTCCACAAGGACTAAGACTATCAAAATTTCCAAACTGTGTGAACTTTGGTCACCCATTTTACATTGCGTTAGTCAACTTATTCAATGAAATAGGGGTCAACATGATGCATATGCTTGTAACACATTATTTAAAAGAGATTGACACAGTGAAAGAAAATATGGCAAATTTAGACAATAAAATTAAGGGATGTTGTTGTTTCAATGTACTTTCTGACTTATATAGTAGCATTGGGGCCAAAACTGATAGGCACAGAGCCTCCATAGTAACAAGGAAGCAGTCCAAACTGCGAGCGATCTTTTGGCCTATGCCAAAAAAGAGGTCCACCCTTTGCAACGTTGGCGGTCCTTTCAGGAGAACACTATCAACACCAATGCAACTAATGACAATAATATCACACAGGGTGAGGTGAATGATAATGGAAGTGGAAACAACAATAGTATGACCACTAATAATAACAACAATGTCCCTAATAACAATAATAACAACAGTAACACAGTTCAGCAAGTTTCTGCGGGGACTGACAATAATCCAACATTTGCTAAAATGGTTTCATCTACAAATAACCCCCATGGATCATGTCCTTTTTTGGTGGA
The DNA here is from genome assembly GCF_019279795.1 of Protopterus annectens. Lineage (NCBI taxonomy): Eukaryota > Metazoa > Chordata > Ceratodontiformes > Protopteridae > Protopterus > Protopterus annectens. The sequence continues at coordinate 1,473,480,127 of NC_056737.1, read as the reverse complement.
CCAAGGGGGCAACAAACAGACTCCCAGGTGGTTGAACCAGGTTCAGAACAAGACAAAAATGAGGGGAAGAAACAACAACAGAAAGAAAAACTAAATGTTTTAAACTTTGAAATTCGCATTTTGAATTTGTCAAATAGTGTTTTATCTAATGATGTGATTTCAGTCTTGGAAAAAGGGTTTTCTTACATACCAAGTAGTTCTGTTAATATTACCAGACTGTTAGTTGATTTCAAACTTTTTTGAGAAAATTGAACCTTCGTTACCTACTGCATGATTTAAATGTAGACAAACGATGTTTGTAACAAATTTAAAAAGAACAGCACATAACCCCCCCCTCTTGCGCAACACCTTGCAAGTGTTTGGTGACATGTGTGAAATGGACATGAGGAATATTGTAATGGACACCCACATGCATAACCTCACTGTGGAAGAACACCAGGCACTGTGTATTTTAAGTAAAAATAAAGACATTAGAGTAATGAGTGCCGATAAGGGTGGTATGATGGTGATTATGTGTACTGAAGATTATGTTAAAAACATTGAAGACATGTTGGTAAATGACACAGTTTATTCTGTTGTAGATAAGAATGTAATTAACAGTTTTTTGAGAATAAACACTGATCTGTTTGACATGTTTTGCCAGGGTAGTTTAGATCATGACACATATGAATATTTGTTAGTGGAACATCCCAACATGGGACGTTTCTTTGGGATACCCAAAGAACACAAGTCAGAAACAAATCCACCCTTTAGGCCCATTATTTCAGCCAAGAGAACCAAGACAGAAAATATTTCTTTATGGCTGGATTACATACTTAATCCTACAGTGGAAAAAGTGAAGTTGTACCTTAGTGACTCCTGGCACCTTTTGGAAATTTTGAGAGACATTAACCTCACCCATGGTGATTTTTATTTTGCGTCTCTAGACGTTAAATCACTGTACACATGCAACAACCAAGATGCTGGTATAGAATATCTGAGAGATTACCTTAATGGGTACACTGACTTTACACACAGTAAAATAGAGACGGTTTTCAGGCTTATGGGTATAGTTCTTGACAATAATTTTTTTTTAATTCAACCAAAGATATTAGAAGCAGACCTCAGGGGTGGCTATGGGGGCAAGAGTGGTCCCATCCTTTGCCACCCTTGTAATGGCTATGTGGGAGGAGAAATATTTGTATGTACATCCACAAAGGTCCCACATTATTTTATATCAAAGATTTATTGATGACTTGATATTTCTGTGGACTGGTGATGAGAGTGAATTTGAGTCCTTTGTCAGGGACTTAAATCACATCACAGATTTTTTGGAATTCTCTGTGGGAAGTTTTAGTAGGACCATTAATTTTTTTGGATATACATTTGACTTTTGATACATTTAGTAACACTTTTGTGAGTAAGATTTATAGGAAAGATGTTTTTGTCAACCAATATTTACAAAGAGATAGCTTACACCCTAGGTATATGAAGAAAGGGGTGATTAAGGGGTAATTTATTCGCCTCAGTAGACTCACATCTGATGATGACACTTTTTTTCAAGAGGTCATCATGTTGACACATTTTTTTGAGCAAAGAGGGTATGACAACGCTTGGTTAACCAATATACACAAGGAAGTGTTTATTCTGAGACAAAACGCTGCCAAACCTATCATTGGGGGGGGGGGGGTTGGTGATGTAAGTAACAAAAGGAAAAAGAAGGCCAACACAGTGTTTACTATTTCTATCCCCATCCCCATTGTCAATGAGATGGGTGTCATCAAACACATAATTAAGGACAATTAGAAGGTTTTGATGGGGAATAGGGAACTCATACAGGTAGTAGGTGTAGAACCCAAGATCACCTACAAGAAAATTAAGAACATCAAAAACATTTTGAAAAATGGTGGTGGGAGGGACACTTTAGCATTGACTGGTGTGAATAGTGTTTGTGGTACTTTTTCCTGAAGGAAGTGTAAACAATGTAGGTATATAAGTAATACATCTAGTACATTTAGTACACATCTTAAGAGGACTATTTGGGTCCACAGATGGTTTACCTGTGAGAGTACAAAAATAGTTTATGTGGCAGTATGTGACTCTTGTCCTAGTTACTACATAGGAAAAAAACATTAGATGTTTAAAGTGTAGAATATATGAGCACACACTTGCTATTAAGAAAAAGGACTTTACCAATGCTTTAGCTAGGCATGCTATTCACTGTGTGAACTTTAAAAAGTTCACCTTTTCAGTCATAGATTATGTTCCACAAGTGGATTATATAGGGAACACCAATTTGATTTTAGAATGCAAGGAGTCATTGTGGCAGATCAGTTTGGTAGCAGACAGAGCCCCTGGTTTGAACGAATGTATTAATATTAAGTGTTTTTTAGCACTAAAATAACATTCAAATCACAATAATATGATGATGATTTTATATTAAGACATTTTTATGAAGATTTGACATTCTAAGCTATTTGGAAAACAAGACAGTTTTGTATTATTATGGTATGATTTTATACCTTTAATTTAAAGTATCATGAAAGTCATGTGATGTGTGAGGTAACTTATAAGAGGTGTGTTTTGAGAGGTTAACTTTTTTCTGAAGAAGTTCATGAAGAATAAATTTGAACGGAAGACTAAAGAATTGTGTTCGCTCCTTCATTCCATCTACAGCTTTTGGTTTGAGTTTAATTTTCCAGTCTGTTGTGTGCTCATAATTTTTTTAATCCTGTAACATTGCTGTTTAATGCTAATTTATAAGGAAAATTGTATAATATGTTGGAGCTTTTCTCCCTGGGCCTCCGCTGAAAAAGAACTCTTCAGCCCAGTTGGACAATCACGATCAACAAATGTAAAATAAATAAATGTAAAATAAATAATAAATAAAATAAATCAGAATTCTGGAATGTGTATAGCAATAGACAAAAAAGAGCTGTTGGAAAGAGCTGAGGTTCAAATTATTATGGTTTTGAACTGTCTCTGTCTCGGTTAAGTTTATCAGCTATATCTTTGAGGCCATGAACCACCCTACAAAGTTCATTAAACATGTTAATATAATAGTTTTTTGACCTACACACAATTATTAACAGTCGCTATAGGTTCTTAGGTTCGTAGTTGTGCACTGGGCTACTAACCACTGTAGCCTTTTTAAACCTAGCCATGCATCTCAAATCTCTGACAAGTTCTGGTACCTTGGTAAGTGCAAGAAAGGGCTTGGGAGATAAAACATTTGAAAGAAAGAGTCTTGAGGATGAAGAGTTTACATGCTCTCAGTGCTCATTAGTGGCAGACGTGCCAAACCAGGGATGATTTTACTATTCCCTATCCGTCTTGCTGTATTACACTTGGATTGGATTAGTAAGGTACGCTGTTTGCCATTCTGTTAGCTATGTTGTGTCTTGTTAAGTGGTGTACACAGAAAGCAAAGTACTCTGAGTACCTCTATAATGCATAACACTTCCAAGAATACTTTTCCCAGAATACTTCCCTTTCTGGAATGATTGAGACATCATTGTGTTAATGAATCATTCTTCCACTGTTTACAGATGTACTTTTAGTCTTCTCTAGTCATGCACTGAACCCCTCAATATGCACATAGCTGCATACACAGGGCATAGGCATGTTTTAAAAATAAATAAAACTTGTCCCTGTGCCTCCATGCTCAAATATTTGCACTGAGTTTGGTAATCATGTCCCTATTCAGGATGTTGGGAGGGTGGCCTAATGGTTAAGATGTTTGCCTTACAAACACAAGGTGCACACTTTGAGTCTCACAAGGGATAATTGGCTAAGCTTCAAATGCTTTGCAAGGGCAGTTAGCTTAGTACTAATCTATGAACCTATAAAAACAACCATCACATATAGCTTACCAAGCTGGAGGTCTCAATATCTCTCTGACCATGGCATAGCTTTGTCTGATGAATGATATCTGACTTTTTCTTTCTTAGAAATGCACTCACTAATTAATTAACATGAGGATATTTTTTAGACCTTCTATGAGTAGGGCTGATGGGCCCACTTACCAACCTTCATACTTGTTCTTCTCCATCAGTTTCCCCGCTGCTGTGTTCTAGATCACCAATGGCTTCTAACTTGCTAGATCGTTACCCTTGGATCTGAGAAAAAAACGTAACTGACATTTTTTGCCCAGAGAGATATCCATACAAACATCAAGTTTTTCTTTCCCAAAACTGATTTTCCTTCTCTATAGTGTAACACTAAACATTGTGCTTACAGAAAATGCATCATTTAACTGTTATAAATTTGCTCTTTCCCTTTAATCAAATGTTGACTACCACAACGAAAGAAGATATTTTCATTGTGCTCTCCTCAATTTCTGTCAGTATTTGATTTTGAATATTTTTACACTATAATTTCTGCAAAGGTGCATGTTTTCTTCTTGTGTTTTATTACAACAATTTTCCATAGCATGCAGTATTTGGTTGTGATAAGTCAACGAGACGGATAAGAGAAGACTAATATCAAAAACTTTTAATTCTAGGTAACACAACCAGATTAACCCAAGTATCACTGATGTCTGATTTCACAAACTTGAACACTAAACTACAGTTAATACTTTGAAAAGACCAACTAACTCAGCTATATTTTTATGCCTGGGATTTGAACATTCATTAATATGGAGTATCAGAGAAGGCCACCAATAAAAATCAAAGGGAGCAAAGCAATGAAAAATACAGGTTGATGTTGACAGTCAAAAATAGGCAGCCGCAGTACTATTGTAAGGTCATGAAAGAGAGACCCACAGTAAATACCCTCTTATTATAGGATTTTGTTCTATATACTTCGAAAATGACACCAGGAAGGTGAACACATTGACTGACTATAAAACAAAATCAAGCAGCATGGCAGTCCCTTTTCAGATCATTTTGAGATATGAAAAGGTATAAAGTTATAAAGTAATAATAACCACTTATTTTGGTACAGAAACTGTTTTAATGCAGTATGGTTCAAGATACACCAAAAAACATATGCTTCAGTTTTTGGGTGTGATTCTATGTTAGGCTCTATGTAGTCTCACCAAATGTCCCATCCCTTCTTAAAGCCACCTCTTAGTCATACCTGCCATGCATACATATATGTTCACCTCTGTCTCTCATTTTTAGAATTTCACTTTTGAAAACATGCTGCTTTTGATGCATCCCACTGCAGCAGCCACATGATTCTTTCAAACTATGTTTTGGCTACAGGTCATAATCCCAGTAAGGCTTCTGCTCTATCTGCTCTTACTCTTACGCACAAATGTCCTTTAGGTAAGCCCTGCTTAGCAGTCATTCAAAAGTAAACATGCCTACTGTCCAGGCTTATTACTCTTATCTCTCCTTTCAGCTTCCTGGATTGCAGCTCATACATCAGCCAGGCTGCCACCCTTATGTGCAATACTTACTCTGAAAGACCAAATAATAAGTGTAATGCCCAATTCTGGCTACTTTTGTCAACATTATCACTATGAAACATTAATATGTAACATGCTAAGGAGAAGTTTTTGAAAATGCTGTGCTATGCCACCTTTTTTCTACCTCTCCCATATTTCACTATGGCTGACATCAAAATCTGAAATCCTGGTTAATTTTGTTAAATATGCTTGCTCACCTCTTTTTGTCTACTAGTAAAAAATGTCTGTGACTCTCCTCCTTTTAACCTTCCAGCCAACTTTTTCAGTATCCTGTGTACTTGGCAATCTAATGTCTCCTCCTGCTTCAGTTTTCTGTCTGAAACTTAAGTTATTGTTAAAAATCCAATCAAATTAATGGAATATCTACCAGAAATGACTTTATTTGGGCTCACTTGCTTTGTCTCAGTACTGCACCTGGCAAAAGGACCTTCCCTTCTCTATCTAAACTGTCCATTACATTTTCAGAGCTCTCCTTCCTATGCTGCCCGCCTAGAAAAAACAGGTGTGTTATCTGGCAGTTTATGCCTGCTGTCTCCTGAAACACAGGCCTTGTAGTCATAGCTTTGATGCAGGTCAGTCTCTATGAAGCCAAACTGCTCTGCTTTTCCAGCAAATCAATCTTGCATTAGCCCTATTCTGCAGACATGAAGAAGGCTGACCTTATGTGACTTTCATTCAAGGCTGTCTCTTCTTGGTGCATGACACAATGCAACACACCCACTTTTTTAGTATCCGTCATTATTTCTTTATTTGTATTCAGACTAATCCCTTGGACTCCCTTGCATTTTGTGAGCTACGCTGGCCTAACACATTAATTTCCTTTGTTTTTTTTTTTTAGTGAACTAGGCCTACCTATACACCACGATTGCAAATGTATGCTGTCTGTGCCATAGCCTAAAAGAAAGGGTCTTTTTTGTCCTGATTATGTCCTCTATTTACTTCTACAAATTCTTTCCCTCCTTACTTGTTTTACTTTCTGAACATATTGACTTTTATTCCCACTATGTGGCCATGCTTGTTCTACTAACTGTTCACTAACTAGCATATATAAGCCCCATCTTTCTAATACACACTGATTTTCAAGGCCTGCAATATTCTCAAAGTATTAGGTCTCTATGGCCTGCCATGTCCATGACTCTGATCAAGGCTTATTATATTTCAACAACAAAGGAACATCATTTCTACCATCCACAGGCATCCAGCTGATCAATACCTTTGACGTTTCCAAAATAGCATGCTAGCTATTTATAATGACCCTCAGCTCAAGCAAGCAATTAAATGTTTGATGGCATCTGCCCATTAATAAACTAATTTGTGTTTCCATTACTTCGGCCATCTTATGTATTCCATGTGTGCGCGCACACACGTGCACTTATGTACCGCTGTGAGTGTATGTTGGGGTGCATCTGTGGGTGTGTGCATCCATGTGATCTGTTATTGACTGAAATCTATAGATACTTTCTCTTCCGTGATCCCAGTTATTGTTAGGAGAGGTAACACCTTCAGCAGCAGCTTGAAATAGATAAAGGAAATAATTATAGAATAATTACAGAATAAAGATTTGTCTTTTACAAGCATCATCATGGCTAAAAAAATAAAAGAAAAAGAAAAAAAAATAGAACCTTATGAACTACTAGTGATATTCAGGTGTAAATGCAGATCTTTGACTTCTACCCACTGATTCATATAAAATACAAATCTAGTCTCTGCTACTAAAGTAACCACCCTAAATTTGTTACAGATGTTTATATGCTATGAAAATAAATTATTTCTAGCAGTATTGCAGGACTGCTTAGCCTGCAATACAACCATGAGCAGGAAGACATAATTCAATGTGAATTTCTCATTGTCTAGTGAATACATTGTGCTTAGTTGCTAGTCTCATCCATAGAAGTTGCACATACTTCTGTGATATGGTACATAGCTTAGTATCAACTCATGCTCCACATATTGAGGTTAGACAACATAAAATGACAATAGCAGCTTTCCTTTTCTACGAAGATGGTGCAGAATCTGTGAGCAAGCTCCTTTCTGCAAGAGGTGTAGCTTGAATAATTCTCCGTCAGTCTTGCAGCATGCACAGGTGTTGCAGAAGGGTGACAATAACATTTATACATTTCTGAAACAACAGTGCTACTGAGCGTGTGCTCTCTTTCAAAATTTTCATGGCAGGGAAGGTTAAACCATGATTTTTTTTCAGCTCATTCAAAGATGAGTGGATTCTCTTCTGTTACACGGTCTTGTCTAGTACTGAAACTTAAATAATCAGCCTCAAGGGACAGCAAAATCTCAAAGCTGAATTACAGAGTTCATTGAAATGCATGCTCTGCAAATCTTTTCCAGAGTATTGCAATTCAGCAAACAATGCCCTAGCAAATGATGCTTTTTTTTCTTTTGTCTTTCACACTTTGTTTTATAGAACCAGTTCCATCATTTTTAACACCAGGAGACATTTATTTATTTTTAATGAGCTATTCCTCATTTCTGATTTCTGTGTTCTATCATATGCTCAATTGTTTTTATGCTACCCAGTGTTGTACAAACTTTTTTTAAGTACTGGTCAGCAAAAGCCTACCGTTTCCATTTGACTTCACATTTGCATAAGCAGTTTCAATGTAATGGGTCACAAGCACTTGTACTAGTGAATATAAACAGTGCAAAGGGTTGCCCTAATGCCTTAGCTGTCATGATTTGCTTCTTGCACTTCTTTCCACAACACGTTTTGTTTTACATTCTTGCCCATCACTTAATGGCGTTGTGTTTCATGCTTCATATTTGTTTCAGAGTCTGCTTTTTCTCAGTTTCTGTCTTTGAGGTTTAATGCACTGCTGTTGATCTCATTGTATCTGTTCTGTGTCACATAAATCTGTGCAGATCTCATATTTTCATGTATTCAGCTTATTTTCTTTATTCCGCTACTCTACACAACTCCTTTTTTGAGTCCCTCTTAATTCTCTTAATGAAGATATCATAATTTTTATGTTTTCTCATTTGTTCATTCGGTACTTACTTAACTACTTCACTACTTTAACCCTCAGGGCCCCTCTACAAATGCTCATAGTCTCTGTTACATTTCATTCTTGTAAGAAATCAGCCAGTATTATTCTAGCAAGAAATCAGTCAACAGCAATTTTCTCACAAACTGGGTATTAAACATAAAATCACGCAAACATGCTTGAATCTCTACCATCACACCTTCATATCCATAAAACATAGCAGTGACAACCACCAAAACCAGGCCAAAAACCAAACCAGGCCCATCTCAGCATATCCAAGCACCAGCCATCATATCCCCAGCAGATCCTTTATTATTACTACCTCACATAGCAGGCCTTAGGCATAGGCCATCTAGGCAGCTGCCTAGGGTGCCGCCCTAGTAGGGGCACTTTTCCAGTATTTATAAAGTTCACCCCGAGGATCACTCTAGTGGCTCTACTTGATAGAGGCACTGGGAACTAACATTGGGTGGCACGATGCCAGGGCACTTCTATGGGCTAGGCTTGTAAAGGCTCCAGGGCCATTAGCCTAGTACACGCCTATGAACCTATAAACACATTTCAGATATCTTGATTGCCAAAGAAATCTGGATCCTTCAGGCAGTATAAAAAAATGAAGAAATTGCCCTCCCAGGCTAAAACATTATTAAATAAGTCTGAACCAGCAAAAAAGCTGGCTGTGTCACTATTTTCTACAGAAAAAAATCTTGATATCTCCCTTTTGCACCCACATCCTACTATCTTTTGCTAACTCAGAAATCCTGCTAAACATGCTAAAACTAAACATACACAAGACAATTGCAAGCATTACAATCTATCTATCTCTCTCTCTCTATGTGTATATATATATATATATATATATATATATATATATATATATATATATATATATATATATATATATATATCAATATCTATCTATCTATCTATATATATATATATATATATATATCTATATATATATATATATATATATATATATATATAGATCTCCTTTGCATTATCGAATTTACACTTTATCAAGATTTAAACCAACAAGATGAGCACTTCCAAACTGAGCATTGCAGAACCTTCACTTTGTCAATGTTTACATCAATGAAACACCAGCTGCTACAGCGAAACAAAAACATTGCCCCCCCCTGCACCCCCTACCAACTCCGAGATCACATTACAGTGAGGAAAAGGGTACATTTCCCTATCCTCACTGTTCTACGATCAACATTCATAAGCTCCGAGCACTGTGAGACATGTGCAGCATGTGTTTTGTTGACATAAATATTGGCAAAGTGAAAGTTTGGTGATGTCTGGTTTTGAAATACTCATTTCCTTGGTTTAAATTTCGGTAAAGTGTAAATTTGATAATGCAAAGGAGACCCAGACATATAATATATATATAAATTTAAATATATATATATATATATATATATATATATATATATATATATATATATATATATATAATATATATATATATATGTACACACACACACACACACACACACACACACACTCACACACACACACACACACACACACACACATACCTACATAGGTTGATAGATAGATATAGAGGGTCTATATTAAGTCAGCAAAATGGCATTACAGTTAATGCCGTTTCGCCGACACATATAAAACGAAAGCTGGCAACAGCGAAACCCCAGGTCACTGATTTTTTTTCCAAGGAAAAAATATCGGTAGACCAACAAAACACAACACACCACTTAAAACATTACAGACTGGAGGGTTTTGCCCCCCCCCCCCCGTAAATATATCAAATCCAAGATCGCACTACAGTGGGGTAAAGAGCAATGTCATGGCTCAGGCCAAGCAAATTTTTTCTCTGGGAAAAAAAATCCCTGACCTGAGTTCTTGCTGTTGTCAGCTTTCATTCAATATGTGTCAGCGAAACGGCATTCACTGTAATACCATTTCTCTGACTTAATATAGACCCGATATAGATATTGTGTCAATACCTATAGAAATGCTGGAAACCTATTTGCCACAATCTTCCTAGACTTATCAAAAGCTTATGATACTGTTTCTCACCAGAAAACTTTACATAAATATTCGTCCTTAGAGCTCACTAACTCTTCACTTTCATCTTTAATTACTTCATAGCTACCTATCAAACAGAGAAGTAGTGGTAAAATGGGAAAGTAATTTTGCTAATTACTAACCAGTAACTATTTGTGTCCCACAAGTATCTGTGCAAGGGTCTCATAATTTACAACTTATTCATGAATTACGTCTATACTGCTACAAAAATACTTACCTAGTTCAATATTGTGACGGCTTGCCCCTAATCTGTTTTGCCAAATTTCTTTCTAAATTCCAAGACCTTACACAACAACCTTTTTACTAATTGAAATATGGATGAGTAGTTCACAATGAAAACCGTAAAACAAAAAAGAAAAGAACAAATTACTGCTCCCCCGAGATACATCTTTACAAAAAACAGCATTATAAAATACTGTCTATGCCAACAACACCTGACAGAACAAGTCAACCACACAATATTACTGTGTGTCATCATAGATGACCATTTCATATTTGACCACCATGTGTAAGTTATACAGAGTAAACACTTATTTCACTGACATAGCCAAGGGATGTATTGCCCCTACTTTCTCACTGCAATCTCTTCTCTGTGCTACCCCCAATCTTCTTTAACCTTCATGTCTCACAACTGTCCAAACTTGAGTAATGTTATAAAAAATTGACAATTTTGCAGTAAACTGTAACTACAGAATACACTCTACATAGCCCTCAGAAAAAAAACAGCTGGTTAGAAATATCACATCACCTAGCTCTTATTTAGCTGAGTACAATACATATATTTCTCTACAAGGCACTAATCACCCAGCTTTTAACAACTTAATAGAGAATTACTTTTTCAATAGACATGCTATAGAGAAAAGTTGCTAATCACCACAACCAAATCATATCTTATTGCAGGAGACTGTGTATTCTAATAGTGTAAGTAAGCAATGAAATCACATCCCACTACCACTGAAATCCATTCAGAATGCATTCATTAAAAATACAGCTAAAATGTCAGCTGTCAAATTAATGGAGATACATTCCACTGTTGTCTTCAGCTTGCATTATAGTCAAGGCGTTTGTCTTCACTCACAATCCTAAGCTGTGCAAGCTGTATTCACCAATACCTGAATAGTTTTACTGCATCTCTCAGCCATTTTGATAGTGGGAAACTGATCATTCCTGACCTCTGCACTTCTAATATCAATGTATGACAGCCATACATATAATTATCTATGAACCTGCTTTATACCCCTCGTCTTAACTAAAATAGTAATATTTTCTGCATTACCTAGTCCCTTCTTCCTTCTCATCCATTTCATTGAATGTCTATGTACTAATCATATGATCTATTTTCTATTTCACTAACCCGCAATTACAGCCTTTCAAATGCTTAATGTTCGACATCTGAGGATACATCTTTTAAATGTAATAGTTGCCTTTATTTCACATAAATGTAAGCTAATGAGCAAATGTATGTGTAAATCTTAATGCAAATAGTATATAATAAAATGTGCAGCTTATATGACAATATAACAGGTGAAACACTTCTTCAAGGTCATTGCTTTCACTGACAAAAATGTCACCTAATGTCTTGGCCAAAGTGGCAAATATGAAAAAGGGAAGGAGAACATCATTTCTAAAGATGTGTGGGATAAGATTGGGAAAGTAGTTTAGAAATCATATTTAGACTGGCAAAAAAAAAAAGGGTGGGTTAAGTCTGTTGAGATTAATGCCAAAATACTGGACTGAAGTCCAACACAGGACAGTGACGTTGAATTATCTATTTTATCTATTATACTTTTATATGGAAGCAGTATATGTGAACAGTAAATTAGCAATTCTGCACCCCTCTCTGGCTTTTCAGAGTGGGAAAATACAGATAAATATGTCTGGATGTCTGGACCATAGACAGTAGGTCTTTAACTTATGCTCTGATATTTCAGAAGGAGAGATTAGCTATATTGATATAATGTAGTAAAGTATGGATTGATGCATTTGAAAGAAAAAATAGCTTTGTTATGGAAATTTATATCTCTAGGTACAGTTTCATAACACGAAGAGGACAGTAGAATGATCAGAAATTCATATAGTTTTGGCCTTTGTACCTAATGCTAATTCAGCATGAGAAACAAAAATAAAAATTACTGCTGTATTAATAAGTGCAATACAGATTTTCCCAGGCCATTGAACAGTCTATTAAGATATATTAAAAAGGGTACTATAGCAAGTAAGTTCAAAGCTAAACGAAAGAGAGTATTTACTTCAATGTACCATGCCTTTAAAGTTTAGGTGATGTTTGTCAGTGAAAGCAATTACCTTGAAGAAATGTTTTAGAATGATGACAACACTAAATACAGTATAATGACGAGCCTTGTACAATTAATGTTGATAGCTTCAAAAGCAATAGCATATATTTGTAGTATATTACAGTCATAGCTCTTTGGTGGTTTTTAAGATTTGTTTCTCATGCCTGACTAAAACATTCACAGTACATTCTTTTCCCCCTCTTCCTTTATAATCTTTCCCCAGGGTCCACACTTCTCTGCTAATGTTTTCTGTAGTCTCGACAGGCACCACACATCTGTGGAAATGTCCTTTGGAATCATTCATTCTGCTCCACATGTCTCTGGTAATATCATTTGAAGCCCTTCCCTAAGATGCACACTTCTGCTCCACATGTCTCTGGTAATATCATTTGAAGCCCTTCCCTAAGCTGCACACTTCTGCTCCACATGTCTTTGGTAATATCATTTGAAGCCCTTCCCTAAGCTGCACACTTCTGCTCCACATGTCTCTGGTAATATCATTTGAAGTCCTTCCCTAAGCTGCACACTTCTGCTCCACATGTCTCTGGTAATATCATTTGAAGCCCTTCCCTAAGCTGCACACTTCCCTTACACTAAAGAGAAACAATTTCTAACACTGGTAATTCCTGTTCTGAGACAAGAATTTTTTTTCCTAGGAGATACTTTTATCTTTCCTATCCCCAGTGATCATCTTAAATTTTGAGAACAGCTGCTTTCCAGTCATTACATTGGTTTAGCTGCCTGCCTCACAAAAAAATCTATATTTCCTGTCAACTAGACACCCTCTTCTGAGTTCAGGTATAATGAACAGATGGCTTAACATTAAAGATGTCACATATTTTTAAATTTTATTTTGATAGTTACAAAAAATTAAAAAAAACTGCCCTTTCAGCCTTTCAGAAAACCTTATAGTGTGGTTTCAATTATTTGGCAGAAATCTCTCAAACTGGCACACAAAAACTAGAACAAATATTTTGGAATTCATTAGGAAAGAGAAATGGGTCTGTGATTAGCAGATATTTCTGTGGTTTTGCCATCTTTTCGAAAGGAAATTTTAGTAGTATTATGCAATGAGCATGGCATTTTCCCATTATGAATCGGCTTATTATTTATTTATTTATTTTTACAACTCCTCTGTCAGCTGACTATCAGCCATCCCATGATCAGTAAGACCTTTTGTCACTCATGAGGACAAATTCCATCATCAGTCCATTTGTTCCCCTTTTAAAAGAAAAATACTTTTAGGATCATCATCCTAGCAGACATCAGAGTCTTCCTCCCAGCCCCAAAAGTTTCTAAGTGTCCTCCAAGCTTCTAAATGAGACTAGAACTAGTCTAATGGGGAGGAGCGTGAGAGTTATATAACTACACCTTGACCTGCCTGGCTGCAGCATATCTCTTTGCCAATGACTCTGTGGACTAAACCACCCATCACTCTCAATGAGTGTTTCCCAAGTGGCAAACCAGCTTACTTCCCTTCTTCCAAGGTCACAGCTTCACCTCAGGCTTTGTTCCTACCAAATGGTGCACTGTTACAGTCATCTCTATCCATTAGCCTGACAAGTCTGATATGTAAAGCTATGGAGCACATCATCATGGACCTGATTAGCAAAGATACAGGAAATATCCAAACTCTAGACCCCATGCAAGTTGGCTTTGTGAAAGTAAGATCATGCCTTCTCAACCTGGTTGACTTCTTTGAGTCAGTCACCAGGGCTGTAGATGAAGGTAAGGCCTTACAGCCTACCTTGATCTGGCCAAGGCATTTGATACCATTCCTCACTCAGGAATTATTGATAAACTCACCAAATTAGGCATCAACTCCTATATCACTAGGTGGGGTTGCAAACTGGCTCACAGATGGAACACACAGTGTGAAAGTAGTAGACTCCAAGTCAGACTGACAACCAGTCACGAGTGGAGTCCCACAGGGATTGGTCCTCAGTCCTCTCCTGTTCAGCATCTACTTCTCAGAAGTCCAGGCCAACACAAAGGGAATCTTGCTGACCAAGTTGGCAAATGACTGCAAGCTGGGAGTCATTATTAACTCCCCAAGTGGTGCAGACATCCTACAGACAGCCCTCACTGAGACCAAAGAATGGTGTTGAAACCAGTGCCGGCTGGAGACTTCAAATCAAAGGGGGGCTGCAGGAGACAGCTGAATGGGTGGGGTCAATGTGAAGGGGGTGTGGCCAACTAGAAAGGGGCAGAGCTATGCACAAAACCACAACTGGAACTTTAATTAAATATGCTGCCCTGGGTGCCAAATCATCATTACAAGAGTCCAATCAAGACAAAATGAAGTGTAGAAGAAAAAAATATTTCAATGCATTGGCTACATGACAGCTTACTTAATATCTAGATGGAAATATAAAGGTTGTGAGGCATGAAAAAATAAATTACTTTTTAAATACATTACTGGAATGCCAGTCAAAACCAAGTATATAAAAAAAAAACAAGCAGCACTTAACTCAAACCACTTCTCCTTGCACTGCAGTTCTAATTATAATTTATATTCGGCTTTATAAAAGTACCAAGTAACATGCTAAAAGTAGCAATGTCTGTGATACCCCACTTGTAAAAATGTTTCTTATCCAAAAAAGACCTGCTGCCTGACAACAACTATCTACTTATTTCATGGGGAAAACATGATCATAGTAAAAAATTGAACAGCAAGCAAGAAACAAGCTCAAGATAAACTGCTTAAAGGATTACTGCACAGGTTATGGACCACAAGTGATAGATTGGCATTCTGTTTAGTTTATGGGTAAAGCCTGAAAAGATGACTGCAAGTCTCCAACAAATGTAATGAGCTTCTGAAAATACTGCAGTCCTGTCCTTTATTACAAATACTGTCATTTGCATTTCAATACCTAAGACTTATACGTTATCTAGTTATGCAAATATTCTCTGCATGGCAACAACAAAAAGGCTTTTTCAATGTTGGTAATTCTTTAATGGGTCTATATGACAGTATCGAATGGACTAAATAGTGAATGCTATTTAGTCGATCCGATACTGTCGAAATGGCAAAATAGCGAAGTCAGGGAACATCAAATTTTTTCCCCAAGGAAAAAATTTGGTGGGCCGTCTTTAGGACTTTGCCATTTCCTCCACTATTGTGCGATCTAGGATTTGGTATATTTAAGTAGGAGGTGTGGGGGACGAAGCCCCCCACTTAAATTTGTGTTTAAGTTTTTTTTTTTTTATGGAGCAGCGAATTTTTGTTCAATATTTTGTTGTTTAGATATTATCGGTACGATGAAATAGCGTTCACTATTTTCATCGTACGATAATATAATATAGATGCTTCTTTAACAGCATGCTTATTAAAGCTTACTTGCATCTTACAAACTCAGACAAGCTTACCTCATGGTCATTAAAGCATTGCTACTTAAACAGAGTGCAACAGGGCACTGCGACAACATGCATTTTCTGAACAATAAGAAGCATAAATCAGCAGTATAAAAATATGATTGAAAATCAGAACATTTTGCAAAATTAAGGACAGATGAAAAGCCACTGTCGTATTTGTGTCTACCTTGGATGGGGGAATACTCTGCACACTTACACTAAATAACTGCTCCTTGCCTTGCTTGGACACATCCAGAGTCACTACATGGGGGAGTGGGGTGCAACAAGTATGTCACAATTTGAAATGTCTCTGACTGACGATGATGGCTCTGACACATTTGTAATACCTCTCAACCTCAGAGCAAGTAGACAAAGCCATACATAGAAGTAAGACAAAGGCCCCAAAATAAGGACAATTTTAAAATATTGCTCTTATAAACTTAGAAAGATAATGGAATAGTAGTAGGTCTTGCATTAGTATGAATTTTCTGAAGGGTATGAAATCTGAAACTCAAATGTCTGTCATTATTTTCTAACTTCAATCTTTAATGATTTGCCATAATTTGCCAGAAAACCACAATTTTATGAAAAACGGACCAAAAATGTGATGCAAAAATATAAAATTGCCACACAATACAGCTGGGAACCTGTCAAAGGGACACTTTTTTAATACTAGTACTGTTAACTTGAACAGCTGACAAAAAAAGAGAATCTACATGCATTTCTGAAATAAAAGTAATCTATAACTCTGATCACTACAGTTATTTATAATTGTAATCCTCCACGTTTTCTTCCAAAATTGCTATTTTGCAGAGAGATTATTAGGGGGAGAGCAACATTTTGAGCCAGAATTGGGGACAGTTGAGAGGTTTGTATATTCCTAATTCTATAAAGTGATTTATTTGCACATACCTCTCAACCTCTTAATGCAGAAAATCAGGACAGGGCTAAATACATTGGGGAAACATACAAACACTGCTAATAATTTCTCTTGTATAAACTTAGTTGATAGAATAACAGGTCTTGCTTTAGCATGCATTTTTCTGAAGGTTATGAAGTCAGAAACTCAATTTCTGTCATTATTTAGTGACTTAATTCCTAAATGATTTGACAGAAAACCACAAATTTTTTGAGGAACAAACCAAAAATAAGAAGCAAAAATCTATGCATTCTGCAAATAATCTGGACAGTTGAGACGTATAGTTCAGCCGGGGCTGTCTTTGAGTTTGCCTCCCTTCTCCCTCTGACAAAATCATGGTCGAATGGAGCCTACCCTGCAGCCATTCCAGTGTCCCATTACTTGGCTATTTTGCCCCATTTACCATAAACACTGTAATGTGCATACTGCTTTACTTCTGTGATGATTTGGATTTAATTTGAAAGTTTTATTTTGCATTTTACAGCACAAACACTAATAGACATCCTAAACAAAGCAATGCAGTTTCACGATGAAAATAGACTTAGCATTAAAACTTCTCTGCCCCTGAAACTCACATTCATTGAAACAGCATTGAAACCCACAAACAAAGAAAATACATTTTGCCAGTGGCAGATAAAGATTAACTTTGGGCTGTTTTCAAATCATAGGCCCCTTGCACACGAAACATACATGTGTTCTTTGATGCACCTTCCTGATTGTATTAAATAGTATTCCTTGTATAATACAGTACAGTTGTTAGAGGGCGTTTTAAATTTATTGTTTTGAAAATTTTTCCAGTAAACAATGAAATGAAATGCATGCACCAATAATGACAAAACTGCCCGATTTAGAACATTTCCATCATAAAAGTCTACTCAAACTTCAACAATCCACCAGTATCAGTAAATATGCACAATCTCTGAAGAAGTAAATGTCATCTAAATAATTCCACATTAAAGAGATCTGAAACTAATGAAAAGGCTAGCAAACAACTTTATATTTCATTGTTTCATCTATGAATAAAGTGCCTGTTACCCTTGAGGAATAAATTGCCTATGCTACATTAAAATGATAAGCTAGTACTATTGCAATAGGGAATGGGTGGCAAACTGATAGCTTCATAGTTACTAGGTATCTTTGCCAAAAAGGACAACAGTATCAGCAATGCATCTACATACTGTAGGAGCCTTCTGCATTAAAAGCAAGTACACTACCTGTATCCGCGGTGGTGGTGCTGTGGTAGCGTTGTCGCCTCACAGTAAGACGCTGTCCGGTTCGACTCTCGGCTAGAGCGTCTTCTGCGTGGAGACATGCATGAATGGGCGTACCTTCGTTGAAGGTTGTGCATCAGGGCTGGCAACTCGGTACGTAAAAATCAACTGCCAATCATTAGCGGACTGGAGTTCCGCTGTGGCGACCCCTAACCGGGAAAAGCCGAAAGACACAACAACACTACCTGTTGTGCTATTAACATTGCAAGCAGACTCAGCATAAGCAGCACTAAGCTTCTCTTCCCCTGCAGCTCTCAGCTCCTTGTAAAATCTACTAGACACTCAGCTATATCTCAAAACTTTGCAGCACAAGAAATCTGGAAAAAAGCCAAAATGTATTGGGGAACAAAAGCCCAAAAACCAGGGACATATTTTAAACATTGCTTGTATAATCTTGGAAAGTTGCTAAAATAAAATGCTGTGTTGCTACCATACATTTCACTGCCAAGTCTTGAACCCAGGACCCTGTGCCAAACAGTCAGAGTAACATACCACTATGGCAAATCAGCTGTTTTGTGAAAGAAAGGAAGACTGAAACTTAAATGGCTACCATTAATTGAATTCAGTTCTCACCATAACTGTCAGCCTCTTAACACAAAACACCTGGACAAAGCCAATAATGGGGGAATATAGCCCCCAAATATATTCAGTGAATTCAGTTATCACCATATAGCTGTCAACCTCTTAACACAAAACACCTGGACAAAGATAATAATGGTGGAATATAGCCGCCAAAAATATTCAGTGAATTCAGTTCTCATCATAGCTTTCAACCTTAGCACAAAAAACCCGGATGAAGCCAATAATGAGGGGAATACAGTCCCAAAAATAGAGACAAATTTCAAATATTCATCTTATAAACTTAGAAAATTGTTAGAATTAAAGGTTTTGTGTTACCATGTACTTTCTGAAGAATATGAAGTCTGAAATTCAAATGCCTGTCATTTTTATTTATTTAACATTTGTTAACCAGGAAAGCCTGGCTTGGAACAAAAGCCAATTTTCAGCAGAGGCCCAGGGAAAAAACACTCCAGACACATGCCTTTGTAACAGGGGAGGACACCAGAGCAAAACCACACAAACACAGGGAGAACATGCAGACTCCACACAGAAGGCACCCCAGCCAAGAATCAAACCCAAGAACCTCTAATTGTGAAGCAACAATGCTATCACTGCACCATCAACTATGTACTGAATTAAAAATCCACAGATTTTATAAGGAATAGAACAGAACAAAAATATGAGGCAAAAATCTGCAAAGTTTTCACAGATGGGGGTGGGTAGGGAATTCTGGCTCTTGCTACCTGCACCCAAGGTACAGGTTTCAAGCCTGAGCCACCACCATCTGAGTTCTCTCTAGCCACCAGTATATATCAATTGGGGCATTTCACACAGACACACACACACACACACACACACACACACACACACACACACACACACACACACATACACACACACACACACACACACACACACACACACACACACACACACACACACACACACACACACACGTCCTTCATTTGCAGCAGCCAATAACACCTTCCCCCAGTAGCTTCAGATCCGGTACACACTTCGTCTGCTTGCATATCCTCCTTCCCCATGAGATGTGGATGTTGCAGTCCAGATCTCTCCCATTCTATGAATTCTGGGCATCAGTGTACTGAGATGCCCTCTTCCTACTCTTGACTGCTGTTGCAACAGTCTGGATCCCTTCTGAGTTCTGTGATAGCCAAGTGCGCATGCGGGAAGTTTGGAAACATTTTGAGACTCACTTATTTGTTTGTTTTATTATTTTTCCTTTCCCACAGGTGGGGGGCTGCAGTCCTGTAGTCCTATAGCATGGGCCAACCCTGGTTGAAACCATGGCCTTAAGCTTAATACCAAAAAATGTGTCATCATCCCCTTTGGTAAAAACTCAGTTCGCAATAATTACTACATCAATGGGAACCCACTGAACACTGAAGGTGTTATAAGAGATCTGGGGATGTGGTCAGAAAAGTCCTTCTATGTGGCACATCTCATTACCATGGGTTTGGAATACAGGAAGAAAGAGGTCGTTGTCTCTCTCTACTCTTCCCTCATTAGACCAATCATCGAGTATAATGCCCCATTTGGCATGTATCTCATTAGACATCTGCAACACCTGGAGAGGCCACAGAAGTACCTCATGAAGAGGATCCTAGGCAGTAAACATGTGTCCTACATGGACAGACTCAAAAGACTCCAAATATTCTCTGTCTCATATTGCCTACTTAGAGGCAATCTCTGCTTGACTTACAAAGTCTGACCTAGCTCTGTTAGAAATGCTACATATAAAGATATCCCAAACCCTCCACACCACATGCTCCAGAGACGTCAACCTCATTACCACAAGCAGCAGAATATGCTAGAGGGACAGACTCCTCACCAAGAGACTGCCCATGCTCTGGAATAGACTTCCCATACATGTCAAGCAGAGCACCTTGCTGACCCTCTTCAAGAGAAATCTTGATGAGTGGATGGGTTATAAAAAGTTCACCCCAGGGATCACTCCAGTGGCTCTACTTGATAGAGGCACTGGGAACTAATATTGGGTGGCACGATGCCAGGGCACTTCTATGGGCTAGACTTGTAAAGGCTCCAGGGCCATTAGCCTAGTACACACCTATGGACCTATGGATGAAACGTGTTTCCTATGCCCATTTTCTCACCCTGCTTTATCCAGCTCCCTTGCCTGCTAGTCAGACATGGGTTGCATGGGTTGCAGTTAGGGCTTTATGGGAGGGGAGATAGATAATCTCAATTTATAATAATAAATTATATTCTCCTAATTCTTTCTTATGTGCTTAAAAGAAATCAGTATGGAGCTCTTCAGCTCAGATATTTATCTGGTGTCATTAAATTTATGGTTTGAAAACTTACATTATACTGCATGGAGTGGTTTAAGCATCAACAACTGACTCAGAAATCTGTGGCTGTTTCAGTTTTATGTATTTTTTTTCTTTCAATGTTATAATGTATAATTACTTATTTAATTAGGTAGCTATTTATTTATTGACATTTGATTACTGGGAGAGTGCAACTGGATAGCGGCCCATTTTCAGCAGAGACCCGGGAAGAAAAGCTCTAAAGTTTTAAAACATTTAAAGAACAATAAATTGTACAGTCTTTAAATTAATACAAAAAACTACAGAATTATACCAAACTAAACAAAATATGCAAACATTGGTTAAGAATAGATAAAAGTTATATCAACATGATCTAATAGTTACAGAAATGTTATCTAGTTCATAGAGAAATTAAAGGTAAATTTGTATAATGCAAACAAGAATTGCAATAGAAAGTAAGGGAAAAGCAGGCTTATGATATATTTAGCTAGAGAGTCAGGGGAGAGAAATTGATAGAAGTAAAGAAGTGAGTGAAGAAGGAAGAGTAAGATGTAAGGTATGAATAGGTACTTGTTCACATTTAGGGATTATGGTTTATATGGGTGTTGAAAAAGAACAGAATCAGTTTTTGTCTGGGAAGTCTTTCAGTATGTTTTTTAAGGATGAAAGGGAGGGTATTAACCTAATAGACAGAGATAAGGAGCTCCAAGTCCTAGCTGTATGGTATGAGTACAGATAGAACCCAGCAGATTTGATAGGTTTGTGGATAGACAGACGTTTTTGGTCATTAGATCATAATGACCAACTGGAACATATTTGTTTAGAATGTTACTCAGTGCTGGACAAACAGATGGATTCTGGATAATTTTATTGGTAGTAAGAAGTTGCGTATATTTTATCTGATGGGGTAGTTCTAAGTTAGGCTTTGAAGTGCTATACAGTTATAAATTCTGAAAGGGGTTTTTGCTGCAAATTTAGTGACTTTATTATAACCTTGTTCAAGTTTTGAGTTCTTTGATGCCTGAAGGTTAGTAAGGATGGGAACACCATAAACAAATGTGGGGAGGAGATAAATAGTGCAAATGTAACTTTAGCTGCTTTGGTGAGAAAGCCTTTGGCTCTATAAAGCATACCTATCTTTTATGCATTTATCTTATGCAATTTTTGTATATGAATGTTGAATTTAAAGAGTATATAGCTCCTTGAAAAAATTGTACATTGTCAAATTAATGATTGATGGGGAGACATTCTACATAACTGCTGCAGCTAATAGAAAAAAATGAAGATTTTTTCTTCCCTTTTTTGAGACGGTGCTTTGTGTGTTTAGTAAATCTATGCTGTTATGTCCTCAAAATGTTTGAATTCTTTCCCATCTTAGGTTTATCCTGGTATTTGACATTTCTTTAATATTCCCTTTTTGAAATGAGACACAAAATCTGGAGTGTATAGTTTATAATATGTTTGTTTGTTTGTGTCTTTCGGCTTTTCCCGGTTAGGGGTCGCCACAGCGGAACTCCGATCCGCTAATGATTGGCAGTTGATTTTTATGTACCGGCTTGCCAGGCCTGACACGCAACCATCAACGAAGGTACGCCCATTCACGCATGGCTCCACGCAGAAGACGCTCTAGCTGAGAATCGAACCGGACAGCGTCTTACTGTGAGGCGACAATGTATTCTGACTGTTTTTGTAATCTCATAATAACACTTCAGGACTGACCAAATTGTGTTGAAAACATGGCAGATATCTTCCATTTTCTTTTAATTGAATCTGGAATAGAAGCTGCTGTTAAAAAAGGATAATTAGTATGGCATATAAAACATTCCATGATAATTATAAGAATCAATCAGAAGAGGTCAGAAAAGATTGGAAAGAGAGATTATATATGCAATTCATAAAGAAGCAATGGGAGGACATAAGTATGGCTTCCAAACATAAAACAGAGTCTATAAAATTTAGCTTTTTGTTTGGAATGTTTGCACAGATAATCTGATACACCAAACAAACTCCAAAGAATATTTGTCCTGTTCCACTTCAATACACAACACCAAATGACATTTGACGACCTTTATTAAACTTCCATAAACATGATTGTTAACCAATAGTTATAAATTTCAACCAAAAACATGACACAGGTGATAATAAAACCCATGGAAGAAGACATGAAATAACCATAACGGCAGCGCAACTTCTCACCCATGATAAGCAGCGTCCCCCACTTGCTCATTTATCTTTGCACTAATGAGGCAGCATTCACGCTCACCTTCAATTTATTGAACTACAGCACCATCCATGTAGCAGCTCAGCTTGCTTATTAACTTGTCCACCAGAGCAACCGCTCACTTTCCTTCCAAATGTCTGGAATTTCACATGCATCACCAGAGGGGGAACAGAAGAGTGCAAACCTGCCCCCTCATCTCTGCCCCTAATAAAAAGGGGAGAAGGGAGGGTAGGAAATTCATGCCAAAATGTGACTCCTACTTTTATTGCACTTGACAAAACCCTCTAACTCCTTCCCTATTCTTACCTCATTTCCTCCTAACATCCCTCCCACACATTTAACCCTATCCTACCCTTATTCTTTAATCCCTTTTATCCCATGTATCTAGCACCACACTGAAGATGTCCCAGGACAAAAAGGTCTGTTCCAAACCTCATTTGTCCTGTTCCATTTCAATAAACACACAAAACCGAATGCCATTTGACCACCTTTATTAAACTTCCATAAACATGATTGTTAACCAATAGTTATAAATTTCAACCAAAAACATGACACAGGTGATAATAACACCCATGGAAGAAGACACGAAATAACCATATGGGCAGCGCAACTGCTCACCCTTGATAAGCAGCATCACCCACTTGCTAACTTATCCTTGCACTAACAAGGCAGCGTTCACGCTCACCTTCAGTTTATTGAATTACACCACCATCCATATAAGCAGCTCAGCTTGCTTATTAACTTGTCCACCATAACAACCGCTCACTTTCCTTCCAAACTTCTTGCACTAATGAGGCAGCATTCATGGTCACCTTCAATTTTTTTGAATTACACCACCATCCATATAAGCAGCTCAGCTTGCTTATTAACTTGTCCACCAGAACAACTGCTCAGTTTCCTTCCAAACTTATTGAACTGCACATCCATCACCAGATGGGGAACAGAAGAGGGCAAACCTGCCCCTCTTCTCCACCCACCAGCCTGACCAGGCTGTTCCCCCTCTTTTCACCAAAGCTTCCATCCTAAGGCCAAACATCATTCGGTGTACCCATTTTGTAAACTTCAGCTAGATCACAAAGACCATCCCTCATCTGCAAAGAAATACAACAAACCATGCCTTTCTTAAGCCTCCCTCATAGACACAGTACCCAAATTCTGAACTATCCCCTAAAACACCTGCATACCTGCAATATCTGAAAAAAAACCACTATCTCAAACCAGTGTCAATTCAACTGTGCTTCAATGAACCCAAATAAAGTAATATGTACCATACCAGAACAACAAAATTCGTTACCTTTACCACAGTTTACTTCAAGGATTGCTCCTTTTAACTGCCCTCTGCAACCTCACTGCATACCACTCTGATGACCAAAACATCTCCTGTGACTGATGTATTCAGAACGCCAGGAACAGCCGCCCCGACAAAACCATCACTTTCCAACTCCACTCCCTTCATGCCCCAACTGCTTACATCTAAGAAAAGTGCTTCCTTAAGACTACCAGCTGATAGCATCTCTGCACTGATCATGATTGACTACTTTACGTAGCATTACAACATCTAAACACCCAACACAACATCACCATCTGTAAAGAAAGAGAAAAATGTAAATCATCTGAAATGCAAACACATTTGAAGACAACCTGTCCCCCTCAAAGCCTTCTGTAGAGGTCAGACCATACTCCGAAACTTGTCACAATAATACCACCCCTTAATTGACAACCCCAAGTCCCTTTAAACACTGCCAATCCTGCTTCACCTTATTTGTAATTTAATTTTAATTACCTTTCATCACCTTGCACCAACTCCAATATGTCCAATGATTACTTACTAAAGATGGATTAGCATTCATCACCTCTCATGAGTGCTTCCTGCAGTCCACCAACTGATGGTCCTCTGCACATCTTTTTTCTTGAATACCTACAGGTCGTCATGAGTGTACCTTGCCTTAGCAAGTTCACTCCAAAATGTTATCAAAACCTTAGAGCCATTAACCTAGTAACTACTCTCGCACCTGAAATTGGTGCCACTCCTCCTACAAGCAAAAACCCCAAACTATCCCTAACCAAATATCAAAACCTGCTATAACTAGCTTGCCCTCAGCATCCTCCCTTGGCCTTACCCTACCCACCTTGAAATGCCTTAATGAATACAAAACAAACACTTGTTAACATACCATCTACCAGACATCAACCCAGCCTTCCCCAGCATAATACCATACCTCCTAATAACTGCACCTGAAATAAAATGAATATAGATAAACTGACTTTTAAGAGCCCTGGCACCAGTAACCTAGTGACTTCCTATGTCTTTGATTATTGCGCATCCACCCCACCTGTGGAA
Source organism: Protopterus annectens (assembly GCF_019279795.1). Classification (NCBI taxonomy): domain Eukaryota; kingdom Metazoa; phylum Chordata; order Ceratodontiformes; family Protopteridae; genus Protopterus; species Protopterus annectens. The sequence continues at coordinate 1,473,454,408 of NC_056737.1, read as the reverse complement.
AACCCCCAGATCCCCCATAACAGATCTGCAACCCTGCTTTACCCAGCCCCTAACATAATCCTGTACATGGTGATACACTACACAAACCACACCAAGTTAGACATATCTTGCTAAACAGTGAATAAAATAAAATTTTTTGTGACCCCATTGTACACAGCTCCAACAACCGGAACGTCCAGCCCCTCAACATCAACTACCTTTAACTACTTTCTGCAGGAAAGTGACTGTCTACATTACACCCCCAGTCAAGCACATTTATGCACCATTACATCAATGGCAACAACCTCTGGTACCTGCACCGTCACACCCACAGGTCTCAAACTCTTTAGAGGTTAATGTGAAACACAGACCCTAACAATGTGTGACAAATAGTCAAAATGTGCAACACCCTATTTTCGCACTGCGCAAAATGTGCCATTGCTATGGAGCATGGTAGAACATCTGCAAAATTCAATAAGACACTTCTCAGATCCAAAACCTTTATTTAATAATCTGCAATACCATAACCACACCATAAGTAAATGAAAAAAAAAAGGCAATTACTTTTAGAGATGTACTAGGGGGACAAGCAGCATGAAGAGGGACACTTTAAATATTGCTGTTATAAACGTATATTGCTCTTATAAACTTAGAAAGTTGCCAAAATAACAGTATCTGTGCTGGCATACAGTTTCTCCCAAAGAAAGGCAATTACTTTAACAGGCATACAGGGGGACAAGCAGCACAAACAGAGACACTTTATATTGCTGTTATAAACTTATATTGCTCTTATAAACTTAGAAAGTTGGTAAAATAACAGGATCTGTGTTGGCATACAGTCTCCCCCCCAAAAAAAGGCAATTACTTTCAGAGACATATTAGGGGGACAAGCAGCACAAACAGAGACACTTTAAATATTGCTGTTATAAACTTAGAATATTGCTAGAATAACAGGATCTGTGTTGGCACACAATTGCTCAATTACTTTTAGATTTCAGACACATACAAGGGGGACAAGCAGTACACAAATTGAGAAACTTTTTACTATTTCTGTTATTCTAGCAACTTTCTAAGTTTATAACAGCATCTATGTTGGCATACAATTGCTTAATTTCTGTCAGACTTCAGAGACAAGCAGCACAAAAATACAGACACTAAATATTACTCTTATAAACTTAGAAAGTTACTAGAATAACAGGATCTGTGCTAGCATACCAGTTCTCAAGGGAAATACCAGCAGCCATTGCAGCTAAAACATTTACCTCTGCCTAGGTCCAGCCACAGTACCAGCTCAATACAATCCAATAACCAAAGTCTCCAGCAGAAATAATCCACCATGGCACAAACTTGATCCCAGTTGTCCAGCAGCAGGCGCAAAATAAAATCTCAGCCTTCTGACCGGCGACTGCTTCTGAGTTCTGATACAGCAAGTCTCCTCTCCTGACAGGCTAGCTTCCAAGTCCCGACCTCGACTACTTCCGATGTCTTCAATCCACAGCCTTCTTCCCAGTCCTATTTCTGAGCTGTTGGGGACCTAAAATGTAAAATTCCTGATTCCTGGAATCCTTTTTCAAGCCATTATTTGGCCAAAAAAAGGCTTCCCGGAATGTGATTAGCTTGTATTGGGAGCTGTCATTGGCTCCCATCCTCCTGAGACTTTTTACTTGATTGCCTCATAGACCGCATTTGTGATTGACTATAAATGCGGTGTACGAGCCAATCAAAAACTGTGGAGTACAGCCAACGTTGTGTAATGCAGAAGTGCAGCAGAGCTATGCACTGGTTTGTATACCGCAATGCCAATTGGCAGTAATTGCGGTACACAAACCAATCAAAATCCTTGTAGCTGAGCCACAGCTGTTCAGTGCAGAACAGCGGAACAGTGGCTTCACTCATGATGCGGAGTGTTCCACATAATCCGGAGCACTAGTATGCTCAGGTCACACCCCTAGTCCTACCTGACCTTGACCCAAACATACCTCCTTACATAACCCCCTATACACCATGCCAGTAGCAAAATCCACAGTCCCATTATACACTAGTCCAACCATCAAAATTCACATAAAGCATCCATTACCTTTCAAAGGCATTTAATCAGGGCGCTGACCACTGGTCACTCAGCACATGCTCATCTCTGACCTTCCTTTACACACCCAAGCAGCAGTGGCATCCACTGAAATGCCTCTTATTCCTCCGACTCTCCTTCCCTCCGATCACCAATCACAGCCACTTGATTACATACCTCCGCAATTTCATCAATAACTGTTGCCCACTTGTACTCCCCATGTGTAACCTCCTCTATCGCCACTGCTTCCATCATCTGCAAACTCACTGTGTATCACCGCAACTGGTACTCGGCACACCACCATTTACAAAGTAAAGGACAAAATTAAACCTTCTAATATGTAAAGAGAAGGCTCCACCTTATACACACCTGTTCCCAACAGCATTCCAAGACTGCATCTGCAAGAAAGAAAAAGACATGTAAATCATCCAAAATACTTTTTTTTTGACAAAATAAACAATGTCATAAACAAAAGACAAACAAAGGGCCAAAATAGGGAGAATCTTAAGACCCTGCCTCTGCAAACCTAGAAATCCGATAAAACAAGAGGCTTACCACTAACATGAAACCCACAAAGGGCATGCAGTCTGAAACTCAATTGTCTATTATTTCCTAACTTCCATCTCTAATGATTTGCCCCCAGTTGCCCATCACAATTTCATGAAAACCGACCAAAATGAGGCAAAATCTGGACATTCTATAAAATCTATACAGCTGAGAGGAATAATTTCCTCCCCCATGGCCTTTAACACCAGGCACGCCATGTCTCACTGAAGTCTCTAAGTCCATTTCCTGGAATATGAGCATCCCCAGTGTGATTACTGATCATCCTACTATCCAAACCTCAAGACAAATATGCTTCCTGCTCCCTGTTGTATAAAGCCACCAGAACAACAGCTCTTGCAACAGTCTAACTTTGTGAAAGAACAGGAAGTCCAAAAAAACTGCAAATGTCTGAATGCCCTTTTATCTATTTATTTATTTTTAAAGAAAAATTGCACAGGGTTGTAAATGCCATACTTGTACAATGACTAGCACACTTTCGATCTGTTTTAGTAAGTACCGTGTGCAAGCCAGTATCTTTAGGAGGTACTGCAGACAACGCCAAATAGTCAGCGTTACTCTGAAATAAGTTCTTTTGAAACTTGAAACCTGGCAAAATCTTCTGACTCATTACATTGCCTAGTTATTGCCTCCCACATCCAATATCCATGGATGCAAGGAAGTGTAGAACATATGAGTCAGTGAAGATGGGCTTGATAATTATGAGAAGACAGATGATCAAAAACATCATGAATACTTTGTAAACTCCAGTATACATTCTCATGTCGTATTACCACTTTCCTCTTTCCTTTATTTTCAGTAGTCTCCCAAACCTGCTCTGAAATGGAGTCCCTTGTTCATTTTTGTAGTTTACTACAGTCAGTGAAATTCCAAAAACAAAATAAAAGTGGCGGACAACCTTAGAATGCTAAATAATTATCGTCATCATCTCAGGCCTCTCCATAGTAACTGCATTGCTTAATCACATGCCAACCCACTTAAAACTAAACTTTCGTAGGTAATTATGTCTAAATATTTGCCAACGCTTTAAAGTAGACTATTGCTTGCAGACCATTTTCATCCATACCCCATGCCAGATGAACAAAAGTAAAAAGAGTATTTTAGAATAATTTATTGTAGCCACTAAGCAGTATGTTTTAGCAGAAGGGAAAGAATCAGAAGGCTACATGTTGATACATGGCTTGCTGTTGAAATTAATTCACTGCGGCATACATATATCAATGAATGCGATGACACCACAATAGAAGCTCAAGCCACTATTCATCTTGTATAAGAGAATGCATGTCACAAGTACAAAAAACTGTGCTCTTTACTGCAGCAAAGCCATCAGTGTATATTATCAGTAATTTTAATGCCTCTGATTAAAAGCTCTTATCTCTTACAATGAAATGTAATATATTTGCTATATACATGAGCTTTGATAAAATATTAGAGGCTGACCTATGTCTAGTCACAGATTTGTGTAACATAATGTCCTAGCTGTGTTATTAAAATGTAATAGTTTATAAGATAATAGTACATAACAGTAATTAGTAGCCAATGAAGAAATACATTAAACTCCTCAAGCAATGATAACAGGACACTCCAGATGAAAACAAAACCTTACATTTTTAAAGTGACTCTGCTAATACTATACCTGGGAAGAATAGATGTTTTCCATAATGCATATATCTTCCAGAGAAGACTGGCACTCGCGGCACTCATCTGCTCGACCATAGTCTTCACTGCATATCATTACTTCTACCACATTTTCTTTTGAACTCTGCCTTTAATCAATAATAACATTTTTTTTAATTGTTGCCATCAATTGAAAACTCTGGCCACCCGAGAGTCTGCTCCCTCCAACCCAACTTCCTTTCGTACTAAAAGCTGTACCATCAAGGCAGGGCCCCACTCCATTGTCCAACCACATCATACCATGCATGCGCAGTGCAGCCTCCACTCTCCCCCTACCCAAAACTTGCGAAAAGCTCCTCACAGCCTGACAAAAAGAAACTGTGAATCACTACACCACCACCAACAGCAACCATGGAAACACCAGGGCCAAGCAAACCATCCTCACCACTGAAGTCACCCAAGAGAAACCACCACAAACACTCCACTCAGCCCAGAAATGAAAAACTCCACACTCCCAGCAGATGCCTTCACTGGGAAAAAATTAATCCGCAACGCAATGCCACAACTGCTGCCGCAACCAAATTCAGTCCATTGACACCACCCTCCCACTCTCAACAAAAAACAACCAACCAGCCAACCTCCTCGGGTATGTCACCACTCAGTGACCCAAATTCTCAGTGACTTGCCTGAAAGCCACACATTCCATGAGGTACAGACCAAAATGTGAAGCAACTTCCGGACACCCCATGAAAATCTGGACAGCAGAGAGGCACGAGGAGCCAACCGCACACAAGGTAGACCAAAATGACATGAACAAATAGATTGTAGCCGTTTGTGCATTACACTCTTTTCCCTTTTTTTTTTCTTTTTTTTTTATAGCACTGTAATCATTGTTCCACCTATCCCCTTTGCCAGCTATAGCTGCACCATGCATGTGTTGCAGGGTAACATTCAGCTAGCAGCCCGGGAAATCATTTGTGCCCGGCCGTGATACCAGAACAAACAGCTATGTACTCAATACCGTGTAAGCAGCCAGGCTTCACTGTACCCTCTCTGCAAAGACCTCCACAACCGTGGGCTGTCAAACATTCCCTCACCCACTTCACTGGCATTTTTGCTCAAAGTGCATGCATAGCAGCTAACCGTTATGTTTCCCTCAAGCCCAAGCCTGTGAAGAAATGTCAGTTCATTTTGTAAAGTAACCCACGTAAGGCCCTGCCCGCCCAATTTCTTCATCAGAGCAGCCCACAAACCACCAGGAGGGATGATAAAGGAACATTATGCAGCCAGGTAGGACAGCTAAAGTAGAGAAAGGATGGAAAACAGGAAAAATACTGACGTTATGGTACTACTACGTTTTCCACATTAGAAAATCAAAGAAATCTGAGTGTATTTTGAGTATGCTTTCGGAGTTAAGCAAAACACAAAGCATTTATAATATTCTTAAAAAGATTATGCATTACTAATTACACTAAATATAAAGTAAGACAGAGAAAACTAGCCAGTAAGTAATCTCTTCAAGGAAAATATGCTTTACAGCTAAGGTAACTTTAGAGAAGCTGGGTATAAGTATGTCAACCTCAATGAACACATTTCATCTAAACATGTGCAGAAAGTTAGTATCCAGACAAATGCCTTTTATTGGCACCATGACTCAAAGAAATAAAAGGCTTGATGCTCTTAGAAAAGAAGTGAAAGAAGCTCCCCCAGCTCCCATCCACCAACCATGAACAATCCCACAGCAAAACACTAGTCACCTCTGAAGAGCACACGCACAAAAAAAACAAAACAAAAATTCACCTTTAACCATCATACCTATGACCATACCCTATACCCTAGGTACTCACCTCCTCATGCCCACCACCAAACCAAGGCCTGCCTGACCAAAGAGCGTACCAGTCGTCAGGACATGAACCTGCAGTATAGCAAGTTCATGCCAAAATGTGACTCCTACTTTCATTACACGTAACAAAACCCTCTAATCCCTGCCCTATTCTTACCTCATTTCTTGCTAACATCCCTCCATCTCATTTAACCCTATCCTGCCCTTATTCTTTAATCCCTCCTATCCCATGTATCTAGCACTACACTGAAGATGTCCCAGGACAAAAGGGTCTGCTCCAAACCTCATTTCTTCAGGTAGATGGCAAATGTTGGAGGTGTGATGTCGAAGAAAAAGGTAACTAGGAACATATGTTTTGGGAGTATAACTAGTTGGTAGAATTTAAAAATTCCCTATAAAATACTCTGACAGGAATACTAGGTGACCAAATGAGTGTAACTAAGTAAATTATTTTTTTGAGCTGGGATACATGATATGAATTGTCTAGACACAGTAAGACCTTGTCAAGTTTAATAATGGTGGTTTCAAAGAAAGCAATAACTAGCAAACAGAAATCAAAATGTAAACCAAATATACTTGAAGTAATGAATATTGTAACAGTGATAAGACAACAGGAAGAAGAAGTACATTTTGTAGACAACATGGAAATTGTGGGAACAATACATGCAGAAAAATGTTTTGGAGGAGGAATGAGGCTTAAGAAGAAGCAGGAATTGAATAAGTTACATGATGTTACTTAGATTACATATTACATATATTGTGTTATACCCTATGATATTTGTAAATGTGAACTTGTTAATATAGTTTGATTACTTTTATATAAATGTAAGTTTGCCTTTGTTACAAGTCATAATTCAATTAAGTTGTTTAAAAAAAATATATCTTTCATTCAACCAAGGAACACAATATAGTCCATATAGTTAAGAGTAACATGTCCCTATCACTCTTCAAATACTCTTTAATACAAGCACAAATAAATCCAGTTGCAATAAAAAAATTATCAGCATAAAACAGTTAAACAGTTGCACAGTTTCTACACCTTAGATTGGACAAATAAGAAGAGCACGCAGTAGGACATAATATATTGCACTCATTTTGCTGTAGAAAAATGTCTAATCTTTCCTATCTGCATTTATTGCCTGCCAGTGGCCAATGAACTTGAATCCCCTCTGTATTTCTGATACTTTTAGACTATCCCTGGGATTCGTTAAACTTTTTTTTCAGTGCAGGAACAGTGTAGGCTTTCCTGCATGGAATATGGCCGCCGAGCAATTCAGGAAACAGCTGATCTGATTTGCACGAGCCTGCCTACACTGTTCCTGCACGGAAAGCCGTGCAGAATGCTAATAACCTCATTTGCTAGTGAAAACCATGCAAATGAGATGAATTAGCAATTCAGGAAGCAGGCAAGCATCCCTGCAGGAACAGTGCTAGTTGCAGAAATGTGTTCGGTTATTAACCGAACACATAACCAAACACATTTCTGCAAATAGCAAAACAGAGGCATGACAGCTCAAATAAAAGCATGTATTATAAACTTTAGGCATGCCAATGGCCAAATATATGGCCACTGGCATGGGAAAGTGTTTAATTTAATAAAAAAATTAAAGTTTTTTTTTTTTTTGGCCGATCTCAGCCGTTTAAGCATAGGGCAGTGTTATGCAAACAGGATCATGCCAAAAATAAAAAAATAAAAAATGTAAAATCTCAATTTTAGGGGAAATCTGAATTTTGAAATTACAGTCAATGGCATGCAGAATCAAAACACTACCAGGGGAACACTGGTTGTCAAGGGGAAAGGCTCCGTGTCAGAGCAGTAACTATGGACTATAACAGTGGGGTATGCAAATAAGGGAAAATTTACTGAATCACAAAATATTCTAAGTCCACACACTGCACCTAACCATGTAGGTGCTAGAACAGGAGAGTGTAGGCAGGATGAGCATTTAACATGAAAAGGGTGTGTGTCATATGCTTGCTGTAAGCACATTGGAGCTCCGTTGCCCGGGTTTGGGCTTAGTTAAGTACAGCTAAGCAAGGGGGTGTGTCTGAGGCATATACTATGAAATAAAGAGCATGTCCATATCCAGTGAGGGCCATTTCTGCTAAAATATATTTACCTTAGCTAAACAAGACTTAAAAAAAAAAAAATAGCGGCACCCTCAAGATGCGCCATGTGGCTCTCGAGCTGGTGTAGCTGATCTCTGAACTCCTTTTGAAGCTCGCTATGCACCAACTCCCAGACCTGACTATGGGGGGGGGGGTGCCCACTCCTTGGAGGTCCTGGGTTGGGTCCCATTTGTGTTAGGGCCCGGTGCCACAGCCAGTTGAGGCAGGACAGGTGGATCCACTGGGATTGGCCTTCTCAGAAGTGCAATGTTGTTGAGGTTTTACAACATATGTAGGTTAGTCATGAACAACACATTCCAGGATTAGTTATAACAGCATGCATAGGTGTTCCCATTAACCCAAAACAACAGATTTGAAACAGTTGCATAGCAAACAGAACACATGCATATATGGAACCACAGTGGTCATTATAACGGCATGCAGGTTACATTAATAGCAACAGACTACCGATGATTGTATTTGAACAAGGAACATTGATAATCAAATGTTTAAATATTTGTAGAACAATAAGACACATGCCCCAACAGTAGGTTTGGTGGAAAACATACCTGTTGATCTATATGTTTAGATTATTGGTGCAGACAGAGCGGGGGGGGGGGATGTCAATTAACAACTGTATAGACTTCAGTTGCTCACAACTTTAATGTTCATTGCTCTAATCATTACTCTCCAGGTATTACCTCACTTTACATCGACCTATGGCCTTAGGTTGCTTAAAGAGGTAGATGCTAAGCACTGCTTACCATTGCACAAATCTGCTTAGCTACGCTGATTATTGGTAAGCATTTAGATTTAAGTAGTGCTTACAGTGACTAAGCATAGCTGAGCAAAAGTTAGCATTGTTCAGCTTTCATTTTATGGACTATCAAAATTGTGGGGTCGGTCCTTATTAATGACATCTTATGATATGCATGTTTACCTTCCATAACATCTCCCAATGTGCTTTCATTACATTATATTATTTTTTGGCTATACTGTATAGAACACTTGTGTTTATATGGGGGTTTCACATCTATATTACACTGACACCTCACATTTGAACCTGCTACACTACCCTGATTAAGAAATATATATTATTTACTACCTATTTATAAAAAATATATATTTTAGTGCTGTTTTCACATATAAAAATGAATGGATTACATGGGGGCTCAAACCATGAATGACTGCATGCTAAGTAAAAGCTTTACCCCACTATTCTATCTCACTTTGGCTGCTTTGGCTGTATATTCCTATTTAGCTCCTTTAGATGTTTAAGATATGCTAAACACAGCTGTACAACGTACACACCGACTCAGCTACACTTAAATTTTAGTGGGGATGGGGAAAACAATATTTGTTTTATTTTTCTTAGTTTAGGGATATGCACATAGCTAACAGTCATACCTCCCCACCTCTTAGAGCATAAGATCTGGACAAAGCCTAACATGATAGGGGGGGGGGGCAGATTTTAAATATTGCTCTTACAAACTTTGAAAGCTGATAAAATAAATTTTGCATTAGCATGACTTATTTGAAGGATGTGGAGTCTTACACTCAAATGTTTGTCATTATTTAATGACTTCCAGCCTCAGCTCTTTACTAGGATAATAGGAGGAACACACCTAACATATGAGGCACAATCTGGACATTCTGTGAAAATATGTTCAGCTGAGAGGTGTGCTGACAGTGCCTGTGGACACTGTTTTTATTTTCAAAGTGCTGTACAGCACTTCCTGAGGGGGTGTGTTTACTGTGCAAGCACTGCTTGGATGTCCCTTGCACTCATTTATGGATCGTGCCCATGCAGGTTATACAGCAGTGTGCCTTCATGAAAATGCAAGGCGTGCTGCTATGCTGAATGGGCATGATCCACTCCATGCAAGAATAGCCTTATTCTTTCAGGGAGCTTTCATGAATCCCAGGAAATTACTGGATAATATCTGAAATAGCAGAGGGATTTATTCAGTTTTGGAGTCTGCCCCATAATAGTCACCAGTAATTTCAGTTATTATAAGGTATTGAGCATAGGGTTATTCCCTTGGTTTTGCCCCTCCCCAAAAAAGCAGAAAATAACTAATGACTTAGTGGTCTGAACTGCCATAATATATCTGCTGCCCTTAGTGTCCAGTTCTTCCATCACTCTTTGCCACTGGAACCTGTTCTTGAATGAAGTAATGACCCACTTTTTTGCTGATAATATAATTCTGCCATTACACTTTTCCTGAATTTAGTCTGCAATAAGACTTTGCAGGCATTTATTTGATTTTTTTTTCAAATATAGCTTTAGTTGGGATTTAATAAAAGCCTAATTTATTTATTTATTTATTTTATTTATTTATTGCATTTGTTTACCGTTATGGTCCACTGGGCCAAACGGTGCCCATTTTCAGTGGAGGCCTGGGGAGAAAAGATCCACAGAGATATATACAATGCATACAATTTAATAAAAAAACCTCAAATAATAATTATAACAATTTAAACGATATAGAGAGTCTTTGACAAAGAAAGATAAAAAGGCAAAGCACCTGAATAGATCTGGCTACTGACAATATAACAGACATTATTGATATAGAAAGAGGTAATGCAGCTGAATGTAAAAAATCAATTGCCAATACATATACACAAGGGTCCAGAAGTGGATTATCTCTCAAGGAATAAAGGTGAAGGATGGAAGAAAGAAACATGGAAGTAGAAGAAGGGAAGAGGCAGAGTCAGGTTTGGAAGGAAGGAAGATACAAAGGCAGGCTATGGGGTGAGAGAAATTAGTACATGAGCATTGCCAGTGAGAGAAGAGATGTTTCAAAGCTTTTTAAAAGATAGATTTGCTGCTAATGGATCTAAGTGAGGGTGGGAGAGAGTTCCATAGTTTAGCTGGAAAGAAGGACTGGAGCATTTGTCCATTGGAGAGGATGGGTTTCTCTACCTGAAGGAGCATTTGATTTTCAGAGTGGAGAGGCCTATGTGGGTGATATAGTGTAAATAGATTAGAAAGGGCAGGGCAGCTGGATGGGTTAAATATTAGATTGTGTGCAGTAGTTAGTTGAATATATGTAAGATGGTGAGGAAGTTCTAGCCAATTTAGTGATTGAAGAGAGGCACAGTGGTGAGATAAGTGTCTTCCATTGGTTACAAACGTTACAATTTTATTATAGCATGAGTGCAGTTTGGATTTAAGGCAATATAAATGTACTTGTCATTAGCTACTGGCCAGACTTCTTCTTTAGTGGTCTGCAGTGCTTTCTTTTGTTACTCTGTTTACATTTTGAGGCTTGGGTCCAAGCAGAATTAAGCCTGTCCTACTTAAATGCTTTGACAATGCTATGTTATTAAACTGAGTCTGCTTGAGCTATTTAGCAACCCTCACAGTATCTAGCTTAAAAGTAATGATTTTAACTTTAGACATACACTTTATTGACTAATGCACATTCTCAAAACTTTATGCCTAATACTGCACTCTGCTTATATATTTTCAATGGACCCACAAACATTTCATCATGCCTTTCATCTTTAAACTTATAATATGCCCTTCTTCAAAAAAAGTTTTACATCTTACACTCTTTTGCAAAATGATTCTTGCAAACCCATAGCCTATATATTTGATTTAATGTTTTGCAGATATGTTTCTCATGCCTGTAACTTCACTTAGATCCAGAGGCATTTTTTTTATAACTGCATGGTGCTTTGTGGTGCCATCTTTGGTATATCGTAGCATCTTACTTTTTCTATTTATATCTGTGTTTATTACTGCGGCATTGTTCTCTAATTTTTGAATCATAAACTATCACACATTTAATCATGCACACTTGTAATTCATCAGTGATGGAGAATAGTAACATATTCTAACTCATCTGTTTCCAAAGCACCATCATAACCACATGTGCATTTTATTTGGATGGTGTCAAAAACTACTTTATTCCATCTGTCTTAACATACCATTCATTCAACAACAGATACTTATTATTGAAATCAGGCCACCAACCTTGAGCATTAAAGGTCAGATGCTACACCTACTTGAATTTAGATACTTATAATTTAATTGCCACTCAGGTGACTTTAGTGAAGACACTTTGCACTAAAATTGAAAACTAATTAATAAAACCATACTATTGCACAGTTCTTTCATGTATGAGTACCATCCATGCAGTAGTATGAGCTGGACTGCATGTAGTCCCATGTGCACACCTATACTAATTATCTCATGGTAGTTTTTTTCATGCACATTGTATCTACATACTTTTAATATGATATACATGGGCCATGCTTTTCAAAACAAGCAAATCGTGTGATGCAGTCTGCAGTTTTATAGATACTTTGATGCATTATATTTGCTATGGTTCACTGTGAGCTTTTAACATCATATTACTCATCACTGATCAAATTAGTTGAAGAAGAACTGCATTTACTTTTCTTATGTATTAAAGATATGAATCAATAAGTTTTTTTTCATTTACTACTACAATGTTTGATGAAAGCGAAAAGTTTCAATTTTTGTAAGGCCATTTATTCTTGTTTTTTTTTTTTTTTTTTTTTTTTTTGTACAAAGTAAACACAAAGTCCATGAACTGCAAAGGTGAGGCTTCAGAACAGCAACTTCAGTTTAGTAAAAAATATACTCCAAAACAGCAACCTCAGCTTAATATGGTGTATACTCAAATTTCTCCAACCACAGAAGAAAGATCTGGATTCCACTCGGCTGCAACACAATTTTATTGGTACACAAGCACTTTCACAAACAGCTTCTTCAGGTGTATAACAGCCATTAAAATACACATACCTTATATAACACTTAAAGTCAGTCACATGACTCTGCTTAACCATTTTTAAAGGCATATATACACATTCTAAGTGTTACTTTCTTGATCCACTCTTACAAATTCTAAACTTATATAGTATAAAAAATATACAAAATATATGTTAAAAGCATACGTAAAGTTCTAAAAAATTCAACATTCACCTATTCAATGGTCTCTTTTTTAATATTGGTCTTATAGGAACAGAATCATTCAGTCCATGCCCTGAACTAGCCCTTAACCTAATAATCCATTCAGTTTCTTTTTCCTCAGTCCTTGCTTTTATATCACCCCCTCTTATATCAGTGAATATTCTACATGAAACAACAAATTTAAAAACATGTTGTTCATTGGTAACTGACACATGCTTCGCTAGTGCATTAAAACTACTTATTTTCTTAATGTGATATAGGTGTTCTCTTATCCTATCTTTTAAAAGACGATCTGTTTTCCCTACATAAAATTTGTGACATGCCTGGCAGATAGCCAGATATACTACATGTGCTGTATCACATTTCACATAGGTTCGCAGATAAAACGTCTCCCCTGTGTCAGGGTGTTTAAATTGTGAATCATTGCAAATAAAACTACAAACGTTGCACTTGCCACATGGTCTAGTGCCCTTTTCATTTTCTCTACCTTTCAGTTCTCTGTCTATACAGAGGCGCTTTTTAAATTCTTATTATTTTTAAAGCGAAATTGTGGCTTTGTGCCTACTAACTCTTTCATTTTACAATGTGATGTTAATATATTCCAATGTTCATTTATAATATTAGTGCACAGCCCAACATCTCTTGAATAATTTAAACACATCCTTACATTCTTGTGAGTCACTTTCTCTTTCCCATTCACTAATTGTTTTGAGAAATATGGTTTAGCCTTATTCTATCTTTTACTCATCACATCTTCCATGTTTTTAGTTACCATTCTGTTATCATAGCCTTTATCTAGTAATTCTTTTCCTGTCAAAATTAGTTGTTTCTCATATTCTTCGGTTTTTACACTTAATCTTGACGCCCTTAGGAACTGGTTTTGTGCTACATTTCTGAATATAAAATTGGGATGCATACTATCTCTACTTAATAATTTGTTTGCATGGCAGGTCTTTCTGTACATTCTTGTGCTAATCTTGCCTGTACTATCTTTCTCTACATAAGCATCCAAAAAACTGATACCATCAGTAGAACAATTCATGGTAAAGTTAAGAAATTCTGTAGAGTTATTAATGAATTCTAAGAATTCATATAACTGACTTTCTGTCCCTCTCCATAAAAGAAAGAGATCATCTACAAATCTCCTATAAAACATAATCATTTTATCCAATTTTCCTTTTATAACATTTTCCATTTCCCATTTGGACATAACAGCATTGGCATAACTATTAGCACAAGGAGTGTCCATTGCCACTCCATTCTTTTGCCAATACATATCTTCCCTAAATACAAAAATGTTATTTTCAAGCACTATTTTTAATAGTCTTTGTAGTATTCCTATGGTTCTACTTCTAAATTCCTTATTCATCTCTAATAGATGTATTACATTTCTAATACCAACTGGATTTGGTATAACTGTAAACAGCGATACTACATCTAATGTAACGAAAAAGTACTGTTCTGATACATTTGTTTCATTAATAAATTCATATAAATCTCTGAGAAAATGCTCTGTATCTTTCAAGATATACTTTGATTTGTATATCGGGGCCTTCAAATTTTTCTCAATGAATATCGAAGCCGGTTCAGTACACCAATTTTTTCCGGCTACTATTGGTCTCATTGGGGGGTCTGATGGAATTTTTATGGAGTTTAGGCAACCCCTGAATCTTTGGAATAGTTGGATCTGTAACTACTAAATATTTGACCATATTATTATCACAAAGCTCTAGTTCCTCAAGGTGTCTAATTTCTTTTTCTACCCTTGATATCATATTTTTACTTTGTATGGATGTAATTTTTTGATAGAAGTCAGTATTATCCAGCATTTCTAGCATCAAACTATTGTAATCAACTCTATTCATAACCACCGTTTGCCCTCCCTTGTCTGCTGGCCTAAAAGTTATCTGGTTATTACTCTCTAAATCATGCATGGCTTTAAATTCTTCTTTACTTAAATTATGCCTTTTGCCACTTTCCTTAAGTTGTTTCTGCTCATAATACATTTTATACATATCAGAAATACAAGTTTGCTCAAATGCATTGATTAAAGCATTTTGTTTTGGTACAAAAAGACTCGGTTTCCTGAATGTAGCATCAGACTCTTTCTGCTCATTACCAAATAATGATTTCAAAGTCAAATTACGGGTAAACAGTTTCAAATCGAAAATATCAGTGATGTGAACAGCGATACTACATCTAATGTAACGAAAAAGTACTGTTCTGATACATTTGTTTCATTAATAAATTCATATAAATCTCTGAGAAAATGCTCTGTATCTTTCAAGATATACTTTGATTTGTATATCGGGGCCTTCAAATTTTTCTCAATGAATATCGAAGCCGGTTCAGTACACCAATTTTTTCCGGTATAAAAGATAACCCCTTTTCTAACACGTAAAAGATAACCCCTTTTCTAACACGTTTTATTTAGAATGTGTTAAACCATAATCTGATAAATTTACAATTAATGTCTTACTTGTTGGAAGGCCTTTTTTATTGTAAATGGACTCACCGGACCTTCGTCAAGTTTTCTCTTGTTTCTCACTATACTTCTCCCCCTCTGTTGTTGTCCTGGTCCGCCTCTTGTTTTTTTGTGTGTTAGAGTCATTTTATAATAATTTGATTGTCTAGCCATGGCTGAGCTATGAAAATATTTTCTCACATTTCTTTCTAGTTCTGTGAAGTTATTGAGGCAGATAATTTGAATTTTGATAATCCATATGCAATATACTTTTGAATGATAAGCATATAGCTGTGTGCCACACACAAAATAAAGCATATCATTCACTTATTAGTAGTGACAATGTTTGATTACTTAAGAGTAAAGGTCTATTAATCATTATAAGTTGTAATAGATAAGTTAGAAAACTTTAGACCACAATGAGGCAAAACAACTAAACAGTGAGACAAAACAGCTAAACATACCTAAAATAGTATCAGGACTATTCAAAAATCTGCACTGTAAAAGTTTACATATCATTTATTCTTATTTTCTTCACTTGCATATGTGTGTGTGTGTGTGTGTGTGTGTGTGTGTGTGTGTGTGTGTGTGTGTGTGTGTGTATTTGTCTGTGCTTATGAGCATGTGACACTACAAATGTTTATTTGTGTGTGGTAGATTATAGTTCAAGAGAGCAACCAGGGATTAGCATGCATGCAACATTTGTTAATCTATATCTTTACAAACAAATTACTTAAGGAAAAAAAAACAGAGGGTGCTGCAGTTCTTGGTCATGCTAAATGAGTTGCAGTTTATGTTAACTTCAGAATAATTCATGGTTAGTCATTTTGTATAGTCTGGGAACCAGATTGTTTATCGATTTTTCATTTTGTTGATGAGAATTCTATCACAGAGTTTCAATGTCATAATAAATCATAACATAAATATAGGCGATTTAAAACAAACACTGATACTGCCAGGTAAAATGATTTTCAAGTAATTAATTTCTGTCTTTCATCTTTATTGAGTACACTGCTGTTACTTTTATGATAACCATTAAGTATGCTTCTAAAACAAGAGGTCATTTTGAAGGCTTTGTTAGTGACTTTATTTTTGAGAACTTACATATAATAAAATTAATTTAGTAGTGTTGACTGCAAAATTTAAACGTGGATAAAAATAAGAATATGCTATATGTAAAATGAACATTGTCCATGAAACCCCCTCCAGAGCTACAGAAAGCACACCACAATTGTTATGCATCTAAGTTTATTGTAATATGACATAATACAAAAACTTCAACCACTGTTAATTTTATATATACCATAAACTCTCTTCCCATTCAGATAATAAAACATTTGAAATAATAAAATATCTGAACTGTTCTTGCAGGCACATCAAACAAAGCTCCCCAGCAACACTACTACCCAGTACAGGCACATTCATTACTGCTCACCTGTAAATGCACGTGGGTTATTAGCAGAGTAACTAATTCCAGTCACTCAATCAGCCATACAGCATTATAATACTGCTTACTCCTATGCTCCACTTTAAGACCGAAAGAAGTGGGGAAAATCTGCCTCTCCAAGGAAGATTATTGCCCCAGCCATCCACTATGGCTAAAGTAAAAAAAGGAGGTGGGAGGGAGGGAGGGCTTCACCAATGCCTTTCTCTTCTTAAATATCCCTACTCCCTTTTCCTCTACCTACTTCTCCATATACCATATTGTCCTTGATGGCAACTTTCTACTTTCAACCCAGCCACTTAGTTTCAGTACCTCCCATCCATCTTATCATACTAATCTTTTTAACATCCTGTAAGCCACTTCCTTTACAACAGGCAAACATTCATGGGCAAGATTGCCTGACCAGAGTAAACAGTCCTTATCCATGAACTCTTCGAACAAAAAGAAAGAAAAACACAAAAAATGCTGAGTGGCCAACTTTATTGTCAAATTCCGTAACACAAATCATCAACACTGTGAACAATATGCATGCCACACAGTCTCATTACCTTCAGATAATAAAACATTTGACAGAGAAGAATGCTTGACATCATAACTGTTATAGCAGGAGTGTCAGAAACAGTTCATCTGAAACATAACTAATCAAAACAGGTGTATTCAGTACTGCTCTCACCTGTAAATGCACTTAGCATAATTAAAGTCATAAGTAATTCCATTTGTTCAATCAGCTATCATCAGTAAAAGTGACATGAGAACATCAAACAGATCCAGTCCTATTTCCCTCAAAAGTATACCACCAGCCCAATACCAAACAGTATACTTATCACTAAAATCCCAGTGCTCTAAAACCAGCATATCTAATGATATAGCAGCCCTTGCAAACCCATGATTAATGAACCATCTTACCATCTCCAGTGCTACAAAATTAATTATACTTTTCTGCACTAACCTAGCAATAATAGATAACCAAATGACTATCACAACAAGAAAACCCTGATTCAACAACAAATTCCTGTATACTGCATGACAACAATCTTCTCTTCAGAATAATCCCAAAATCATTACCTCCCAAATGTACAAGAAGTGCTACCTTGAATTGCTATTCATCTACAACTGACAACTGACTCCCCTGGCCCAGTGCTATGCCAACTAAAAATTTCAAAAGTTAGGATCAAGACCCCAACAAAGACCACCAGTCTCCTAGCAGCTCGCTTTGGCAAACAATATGCAAAAGAATGTCCTAAAATGACCATCTGTCTTTGCCCTGCGATATACAACAGACAAAACCTAAATAAGGTACTGTCTTAAATAATATTTGTGTACATCACAAACCCACCTACCCTGCCTTTTGATCACATCTCTAGTCCTATTGTCATAAGCTAAATCAGACACCTTATCATTCCAAAAAGAATGAGATGAACATCCCCCTATCACTCACACCTGTACTCCCCCTATCACTCACACCTGTACTCCTCAATGTTTTTTCAAAACTGCATTGAAATGTATTACTTCTACAAGTACACTGAGCATGACCCTAAAAACCATCAAATATTCATCCTACATGATAGCCTTTGCCACATTAATCCTCAAAGCACAGGACACAAAACATTTTCCTTATTCCTCAGTAAGTATTCCTGCTGCCCTTTAGATGTCTAATTTTTCTTTGAATGCATCAACTAAGCCAGCTGTGCATTATGTGTTATATAAATCTCCAAAAATGTCATTCCAACTATAAGTTCAATAATATGAAAAGCCCTTCACAAAAAAATATGACAGTGTTGGCCACAAAATATGAACTGACTTTATTGAATACTTCTTGTATATGGAAGGTGAAACAGTAGGTAAACATTTCAATAGTGACCTTAACAACTGTCTACCTCCTGATAAAATATTTATCCCTTGCTAAGTCCTTCAACCTCTCCCAGCCTTTAACCATCCTTAAACTGGGTAATAGATGAGCTCAGCTTCTCATAGATGGGAAGCCTCTTCCATAAGAGGGGCAGTCTCTGGGACACATTTCTGTCTCTCCAATATGTTCTATTTAAGTCAGAGACAAAATACCGGTCCCTAGACCTTGTATTTCTATTACTCTTTCACTTACGAATATGTAAGAGATCTGTAAGTGTGGGGTATGCAGGTGGCTTGCAAGGTAGACATTGATCACCCCTCAGTAATCTATAGAAGACTGCATAGATGGAGAGGACATTAAGGCACTCAGCCTAAGGCAGGTTTGTTAGACATTGTATTAGTTTTTTAAGGAACTTCTGAGGTCACTGTAGTTGCTTCATATGCCTGGTCAGGTACATACCAAAAGGAGCATTGCATTCTATGATTGGACTGATAAGAGCGGAGTACAGTGAGATAATGACCTTTTATGACCTATATGCCATGTCCTTACTTATAATTTGTGCAACATAAAAGTATTTCCTCACCACTGTGACCACATGGTGGTCGAAGGTAAGGCTGCTGTCTACATGTCTACACAGATCCCTGACCACTGGATTGACTCTTAGTGCCATATTATCAACATGGTAGTCAGCCAGGATTTTTGACTTCCCAAAGGGTACAATTATTCATTTCATTGCACAGAGTTTAAGACCATGGCTTTGGCATCATTTGATAGTCAGAGATAGACCTTCTTGAAGAATGCTAGTGTCTGCAGGGGAGTCGAAGATAACTCCTAGCTTGCAATCATCTGCAAACCTAGTCAAACATTTCAGAGAAAATAGATGCCAAAAAAGGAGAGGGCCCAGTACAGAGCCCTAGTGACTTGCCTCTTGGTGGAGGTGGCCTCACCTATTTTGACCTCCTGGGTCTTATCAATGAGCAAGCTGGCTATCCAGTGGGGTGATAAAAGGGTTTATACCTATATTAGTGAGCTTGTCTATAATGCCTGAGTATCAAAAGCCTTGGCCAGGTTGAGGTAAACTGTGTGCACAGTCTTACCTTCATCCAGTGCTTTGGATGCCCTCTAAAAAAAGTCCATCAGATTTAATACGCATGACCATCCTTTAACAAAGCTTAACTGTGATAGTCCAGTTTTTGCATGTTAATTGTCATGCTCATGAGGATATTTTCCATGGCCTTATTCACGAGACTAGTAAGACTTATGGGCCTGTAGCTACCTGGATCAGTGGTTGGACCTCCTTTGTACTGGGGAATGACTGTCACCATCTTCCATTCATTGGTCACAAAACCTGACTGAGAGCTCTAGTTGAAAAGTGATTTAATTGGACCAAAGAGGTCATGTTCCAAACTAATTGTTAAACATCCTGGGATGTTACTGTGGACTACCGATGCTGGCCTTGGAAAGTGCATTGATGACCTCTTCTGTAGTAATGGTTGGGGGGATTGTAGTATGCAGTATTTCCTTTGGAATATCAGGGGAAGTGGGGGGGAGAAATATGAGCTGAACCTGTCAGCCAAAAGGTTAGTAATGGCCTCGGATTCAGTGTGGGTGATGCTATTTACACAAGTTCTGTTCATTATTATGCAGTTCCTCTGATGTTACAGACATAGCTGTAGAACGTGTTGTGATTATCCTTTGCCCGAGAAGCTATTTTTTTTCCAAATTTAGCTTTTGAAGTATTAATTAATCCTCATCTGCCTGTTTAGATTGGTTGGGTGCTTTTAGTATCTAATGCTTTGTTCCTCCTACTCTTTCCCAAGATTTTTTTTTCTTTTGTTGTATAACTGATTTATATTGTGATTCCATTAGGATGGCTTGTCCTTTGAGCTTATTTTATTCTTAATACAAGTAGGGACAGCTCACTCTATACAGCTATCAATATAGCCATACATAGATTTTGTACATAGTTCAGCATACCCTATGGTGCTTACTGGGTTTGAGGATGCTTGGAATTTAGCCATGGTGTGACTTAGTAGAGAGAGGTTAGCATTGGAATAGTTCCTAAAAGTTTTTGGTTATTCCCAGATTTAATTTTTATTTTGAGCAATGCTGCCTTATGGTCAGATTTGAGGAGCAAAAACATTGCACTGGGTGAGGAACAGCAGTCCCCTCGTGTTTGTGAGTAGAAAGTCAAGGATGTTTGTACCCCTGATAGTAGAATGGACCAACTGTTCCAGGATTTTGGTATTAACAAGGTTTAGGAGTTGCTGGGCTTGTGCATTAGAAGTAGTGTAAGAATCCCAATCTATAAAGGGGTAGTTGAGATACCCCATGATTATCATATTAGATGGAATAGTGAGGGACTTCAGTACACTGTGATAGGTAGTATGGGTTTCCTTGGACATGGAGGGGGACCTATAGGTTGCACGGATACAGCATGAGATCCTGTTAATGGTGAGTTGTACATATATGAGTTCCAGTGGGTCATCCATTTTAACTAGTTTGGATGTGAGGTTGGTTTTAATACAGACTGAGACTCTCCTCCTTTAGTTCTCTGCTGTGCAGTAGATGGTCTAAAGTTGTGAAAGGCATTATATCCTTACATTGATGGGATATTCTCTGTGACTTTAAATCGTATCTCATTATTACACAGATCTCCAGGGAGAGGAAAGCTTGTGAGAGAGTACCACCTTCAGATATCCCTTCATAGGTTCAGCTAAGTCAGTAGGTTTATCAATTTGGCATTGCCTGAAAAAGGCACTATGGGGTGGAATATGATTTTGCCAATTTCTGAAAGCCTAGATAGAATAAGTGCAGACCAGCCCTGGCAAAGCAGAGGGGTCTGTCAACTATGTCCTCCTAAGCCATTAAATATTGTACCTTCCTGGACTGATACCAGAAGCTAAGCAAATCATTAAAATAAATCATTTTCTATTGATAACATGGCATCATCATTGGAGAAGGTAGTATGCTGCTCATTGCTAGGCTCATACCTGCCTAAAATACATAATCAGTGAGCTTGCTCATGTCTCATTTCATATAGTCAAGGGAGGCATGTCTCAGTGGTTCAGTGATCTGAGTGCCATTGTGACTTTACAGATCCTACATCTGGAAAGACAGCTAACTGTGACACTTTCCTTACTTAGTCTGGTGAGATGTGTGCCTTTTTTAATTTCACCAAGTTTTTTTGGTTTCTAATACCATGACAGGAATAGACCCCATCCATAAGTCAAAGTATGATTAAAGTTCATAAAATTAGTATTGTTTCAACCTTTGATGTTAGCCAAAAGTATTTGTCACCTCACCCGCAATGTGCCCAGTAAAGACTCCTTCTGCACTTTATATGGAGATACATGTATCGGCAACATATCTAAGTATTATTGTAGATTGTTTTTTATAAGACCCATTGGTCCTGCTACTACTGGAACTGTCTGAGTATGCTTCTTCCACATTGTCCTTGTTTCTGCCTGCAAATCCTGATATTTTATGACTTTGTTTCTCTCTGTACATAAGACACTGTAGTCACTGGGTGTAGCAATTTCCATTATCAATGCTACTTTTGATGGACGACTATATCTAGTTTTCACACATCTTTTTTTTTGAACTGTTGGTAAAGGATGATCCCATGTTATATAAACTTCATCATTTTCTATGATGCTTTGCGACTCATGTTTCCAGTGCTTTTCAGATACTTCAATATTATAATGTTTGCACAATCCCCAATGCAACAGTCTTGTCACATTATTATGTCTTTCAGTATACAGTCCTTCTGCCATTATTATATCACAACCAGCAACAAGTTGTGTGACTGTTTCTGATTCTGTTTTACAAAACCTACATTTGTTTGTTTCTCCCACATATTCAGTGGTCTTGGGCAGCCAGTATTAACCTTTCACCTTTTGGTTTAAATTCACCTCTCCTTAACCATTTCTGCATTCAGTCATGATCAGCATGGGGTTATTTCAAGAGTTTTATGTATTTGCAACTATATTTATGCATTTTCCATATTTTTTGCCTTCTCATCTAATCCTTCACCTTATATTCTTTCATTTGCTTTTTGGCACATTCAGTTGCTGCCTGATTTTTATCTACTTCTGGTTTGATTTCCATTCCTGCTTGACACCAATATGCTTCTACTAAACAAATCAGGGAAGTCATGTTAGATTTACTCTCCTCATGATTCAAAACTTTCACTATGTTTAAGTGTTGTAAGGTTAGCAGATATGTATGCAGTCCCATTATTGCAGATTTATACAACACCTCCTTCAAAATGGGGAATATATAATCTTGGTATACACTAATTTTTTATAAATCATTTTATTAGCATGGATCATCCTTCTATTTTCCTGTCCAAGTTATCAAGCACCTTTTGGGGCCAGTTAATCACTCCAAAACTGTAAATTAGGACAGTAAGAGGAAATTCCAAAGACATATGTCTGGAGCATATCTCCCTGAGTTTCAACTGAAAATGGGCTCTGTCCCAGTTGGATTTTCCCGGTAAATAAATGTTAAAAAACTGGTCTATAGCTTGGACTTTGTTCCTACATGTCAACGCTATTTTCAGTATTAATTTAAGTCTTTTAAAATATTTTTACTACATATTATTTGCTTTTGTTCATGTTTTATTATTGGTCCTTCATCATTTCTCAAATATTTATACACTCCATCTTGCTCAAGTTCTTTTTTATCATATTCCTGTCCCAAACTGATGTTTTCTAGATGCTGCAGCTTTCCTGCTTTAAAGGTTGCTTTTGCATATTTATCAAGACCAAATGACATTGTTATATTATCTGAATAGGTTTTGATAACTTGCAGTTGTGCTTTCAGTTCCTCATCTGATGAGCTATACAGTTTTAAATCATCTACAAAAAGAAGATGAGTTTTCTGGGAGTCAAATTGTAGCCATGACCTAATGTGTTAAGTAAACAAGTTAATGGGTTAAGGGCAAGACAACAGAGCAGCAGTGACAAGGAGACACTCTGAAATACCACCCTTTGAATTTTTATCCCTGGAATATTAGTCCGTCCTTTATCATGGCTTAACTGCAAAGTGGCTTGCCAATGTTTCATGGTCGCTGTAATGTAATTGATCAGTGTAGGGTGTATCTTATACATTTTTAAGCACCTTTTATCCATGAATGTATGATACTTTCAAATGTTTTTTGTAGATTATCCATGTCATACTTAGATTTTTCCCTTTTTTACAGTTCTCCATTATAGATTTATTTAACAGCAAATGATAATTTGTTAAATACAACTTTCTTTTATTACCCCTTTGTTCTATTGCTATAATTGAATTTTCTTCTAAATGACTACAAAGTCTGTCAGCATCAATTTCAGTGTATAGTTTATATGTCATTGGCAGGCAAGTTATTGGTCTATAGTTTTTAGGGTAGCTTTCAAGTTCACTCTTATGTAGAAGTTTTGTTTTTCTAGCTGTTAATCAGGCTGGTGTCTGTTCGGGGTGCACATAAAAAGCAGTTCTTACTCATGGCTAAATTTTCATTTAAAGATGTTAATACTTTTAGCCAGAAATTAGGTACTGCATCTGGGCCTGAATTTTTCCAGTTAGGAGCTTTTCTTAACTGTGTTTAATCTCTCTGGCCGATACATCATCCCATTTCATATGCTGTGCCTTTAAACTTCTTATTCTTTCTTTTACTTCTTCTAACCATTTATCATCTTTGTTATGTTCCACAGGATCTTCATAGACATTTCTCCAAAATGTGTCTATTTCTTCCCTTTTTGGTAGTGTTTCAATTACTTTTGCCTTGTTTCCCAATTCTCTATAAAAGTTTTTTGGGTCATGGGTCATCATCATCATCATCTTCTTTTGGCTGTTCCCGTTAGGGGTCGCCACAGCGGATCATCTGTTTCCATTTCTTCCTGTCCTCTGCATCATGCTCTTTCACACCAACCGCCTGCATGTCCTCTCTCACCACATCCATAAACCTCACCTTAGGCCTTCCTCTTTTCCTCTTACCTGGCCGCTCCATCCTTAGCATCCTTTTCCCAATATACCCAGCATCCTTCCTCAGCACATGTGAAAACCAACGCAATCTCGTCTCTCTTGCTTTGTCTCCAAACTGTCCAACTTGAGCTGACCCTCTAATATACTGTTTCCTAATCCTGTCCGTCCCAGTCACACCCAGTGCAGATCTTAACATCTTTAACTCTGCCACATCCAGCTCTGACTCCTGCCTTTTCGACAATGCTACTGTCTCCAACCCATATAACACAGCTGGCCTCACTACCCTCTTGCAGACCTTCCCTTTCACTCTTATTGGTACCTGTCTGTCACAAATCACTCCTGACACTCTTCTCCATCCATTCCACCCTGCCTGTACTCTCTTCTTCACCTCTCTTCCACACTCACCATTACTCTGAACTGTTGATCCCAAGTACTTAAACTCATCCACCTTTACCAACTCTACTCCCTGCATCCTCACCATTCCTCTACCCTCCCTCTCATTTACACACATATATTCTGTTTTAGCCCTGCTGACCTTTATTCCTCTCCTCTCTAAAGCATATCTCCACCTCTCCAGGGTCTCCTCAACCTGGTCCCTACTCTCACTACATATCACAATGTTATCTGCAAACATCATAGTCCATGGGGCCTCCTGTCTAATCTCATCTGTCAACCTGTCCTTCACCACTGCAAATAAGAAAGGGCTCAGAGCTGATCCTTGATGTAATCCCACCTCCACCTTAAATGTATCTGTCACTCCCACCGCAGTCCTCACCAATGTCACACTACCCTTGTACATATCCTGTACCACTCTTACATACTTCTCTGCCACTCCAGACTTCCTCATACAATACCACAACTCCTCTGTAGGCACCCTGTCATATGCTTTCTCTAAGTCCACAAAAACACAATGCAACTCCTTTTGACCTTCTCTGTATTTCTCCAACAACACTCTCAGAGCAAATATTGCATCTGTAGTGCTCTTTCCTGGCATGAAACCATACTGCTAATCACTAATCATCACCTCCCTTCTTAACCTAGCTTCCACTACTCTTTCCCATAACTACAAGCTGTGACTGATCAATTTTATCCCTCTGTAGTTACTGCAGCTCTGCACATCACCCTTATTCTTAAATATAGGTACCAAAACACTTTTTCTCCACTCCTCAGGCATCCTCTGACTTTCCAAATCTTCATTAAACAATCTGGTTAAAAATACCACTGCCATTTTTCCTAAGCACCTCCATGCTTCCATTGGTATGTCATCTGGGCCAACAGCCTTTCCATTCTTCATCCTCTTCATAGCTGTCCTTACTTCCTCCTTGCTAATCTGCTTCACTTCCTGATTCACTATCCCCACATCATCCAACCTTCTCTCTCTCTCTCTCTCTCTCTCTCTCTCTCATTCTCTTCATTCATCAGCCCTTCAAAGTACTCTTTACATCTACTCAACACACTCTCCTCACTTGTGAGAATGTTTCCCTCACTGTCCTATATCACCCTTACCTGCTGCACATCTTTCCCAGCTCTGTCCCTCTGTTAGCCAGTTGGTACAGGTCCTTTTCTCCCTATTTAGTGTCCAATCTCTCATACAACTCTCTATATGCCTTATCCTTAGCCTTCACCACATCTCTCTTTGCCATGTGCCTCATCTCCTTATACTCATGTCTACTTTCTTCATCTCTTTGACAATCCCACTTCTTCTTCACCAGCCTCTTCCTCTGTATACTCTCCTGTACTTCCTCATTCCACCACCATGTCTCCTTGTCCTCCTTCCTCTGTCCAGATGTCACACCAAGCACCTTCCTAGCTGTCTCCCTTACTAGCTCTGCTGTAGTTACCCAGCTATTCGGTAACTCTTCATTGCCTCCCAGTGCCTGTCTTAACTCTTCCCTGAACTCCACCTCACAATCACCCTTTTTTAACTTCCACCATTTAATGCTTGGCACTGCTTTCACACTCCACCTCCGCTTCTTGATCACCAACACCATCCTGCAGACCAACATTCTATGCTGCTTAACTACACTTTCCCCAGTCACCACTTTACAGTCTCCAATCTCCTTCAGACTGGCCCTCCTACATAGGATATAATCCACCTGTGTGCATCTTCCTCCACTCTTGTATGTCACCCTATGCTCCTCCCTCATCTTAAAATACGTATTCATAACAGCCATGCCCATCCTTTTCGCAAAATCCACAATCATCTGACCTTCTGCATTCCTCTCCTTAACACCATACCTACCCATCACTTCCTCATCCCCTCTGTTCACTTCACCAACATGCCTATTGAAGTTTTCTCCAATCACTAGTCTCTCACCCTTGGGTACACTCACCACCACTTCATCCAACTCACTCCAAAATTTTTCTTTTTCATCCATCGCACACCCAACTTGTGGAGCATATGCACTAACAACATT
Source organism: Protopterus annectens (assembly GCF_019279795.1). NCBI lineage: Eukaryota > Metazoa > Chordata > Ceratodontiformes > Protopteridae > Protopterus > Protopterus annectens. Next base: position 1,473,427,142 of record NC_056737.1, on the reverse strand, counting down.
CATCCTTATACCATCAATTTCAAGCTTCATAAACATCACTCTGTCAGACACTCACTTCACCTCCAAAACACTCTTGGCAAACTGTTTCATTAGGATAACCCCTACCACATTTCTTTTGCCATCCACACCATGATAAAACAATTTGAACCTGCCTCCTATACACTTGGCCTTACTTCCCTTCCATCTGGTCTCTTGCACGCACAATATATCAACCTTCCTTCTCTCCATCATATCAGCTAGCTCTCTCCCTATACCAGTCATACTGCCAACATTCAAAGTTCCTACCCTCAGTACTACACTCCTAACCTTCCTCCTTTCTTCCTGCCTTCGGGCATGCCTTCCCCCTCCTCTTCTTCTTCGGCCAAAAGTAGCCCAATTTCCGCCAGCACCCTGTTGGCTAACAGAACTGGTGGCAGTCGGAAATTGTTTATTTACTACTTTTTGTTTATATTTACCTCCATATCTTCTACATTTTTCTGCCTGTGCTGATATTTTAGTTTATTATTTATAGTTTAGTATTTGTGATAGTGCACAATAGATCCTGATCTGTTCTGATACTGCGCATTGCTTTTATCAAGTCTATTTTTCTGAGTATTTTTGTTTTTCTGTTTCCTCTTCTATACTCTTCTAACACTGACACTTCTTGTCTTAATTGTTTTACTTTTCTTTATTCGATACTTCCATGATGGCATTCAATTTCTCCCCGTCCTTCCCCTTACTACGCTGCGTTTTTGTGGTAAGACTGTATCTGTTATTAATTTAGCCGCATAGTAGTATATACAGTGGATTAGTTTAAGGGTGTGCACACTTATGCAACCAGTGTATTGTATGTTTTTCATTTTTTATATTTTTTCCCTATACAGATTTGTTTGTTTTTCAACTGAATTGCACAGGTTATAGGTCACATTAAAGGAGGAAAAATTTTGAAATGATTTATTGTGGTCTCATTTTTTTATATCACAAAAACCTGGCATTTTAATCTGGGTGTGTACATTTTTTATAGCCACTTTACTATTTACTTCTGTTATATCGGATGAATATCTATAGACACTGCTAATTACTGTGTTGATTTGTTTTATCAGCCTTCTTACTTTTTGGGTTTTTTGATTTTCTGTAGTCTATTTCTTTCATTGATCTCAATATGTCTATTCGAGTAACTCTTCTTTTCGATCATTGTCTTCTAAACTGAGGTCACATTATTTGATCTCCATTTCCTGTGGGCATTCTTTATAAATTTCCAGAGCATCTTCCTGTGCTGCATTCTTTTCAATTTCATTCCATGTCATCTGTATGTCTTTCATATGGGAAGGGGAACTCACTAGCCTATCACTCCACAAGACTGACTGTGTCAAAGATCCAGTTTCCTGTTCCTTGCCTGGTCCAATTCCAAATGAATATTTGTACTGGTTTCCTGTGGAAGCCTCCAAAGTATTTGCATATGGCAATCGATCAGATGTTTCCCTCTCCACTGGTTTCTCCTTAATTTGGGGAACCATTGTTCTATCCCGTCTGTGATGTTATCAGAGTAAGATTTTCTACACTAAATCTTTCACATTGCAGTTAATCTATAACCCGATTTTCTGTTTCTTTAACTTCTCTATTACTAATCCTCTTTTTTACTTTTGCTCTTTGTTTTTTTTTTTTTTTGTTTTTTTTAGTATTGTAAATTTTTCTATATATGGATGCCTTTTCCTATATTTCTCTTCAAATATCTTTGGTGCTGCTATTTTTGTATTGATTAATTTTGCTTTCTCCTTTGGATAAATATTGCACCATACTAAATCTCTTTTTCTTTCCCATGTCCATATTTTTCTTTCAGATGTCACCTACTCCTCCTGTTTCTCCTTACTTTGGGGACTCGCTGTTCCATCATGTTGTGATATAATCTGTGTTAAACTTTCTGCACTAAATCCTTCACTTCACAGGTATTCCATAACTTCAACTTCTATTTTTTTTTTACTTCTACTTTATTAGTCTTCTGATCTGTGTTCCCTCTTTTTGATCTTATTTTTTATTCTGAAACTTTCCCTATCTGGTTGCCATTGTCTGTATTTCTCTTTGAATATATTTGAGGATGCCTTTTTTGTTGATTCATTTTGCTTTCTCATTTGTATAAATATTGCAGCATATCAGATCCCTCTTTCTTTCCTATGTCCACGTGTTTTATACCTTTCAAAAGTCTTTAGATTTTGTTCCTTATATTTTTATACTTCCTCAGTTTCTTTTTTTTGCGAACGGCCCAAGATTTCTTGGTCTATATAATATTTTTCATAAATCTGTTGTATTAATGAACACATTTTTATTTATAGCTTTTGACAGTTTTTCTTGTGGAAGTATTTTTCTTTCCTCTAATTTCTCTCTTAATCTTTTATATATCTTCTGTCTGGAAATTCTGGGCTTCTTGCATAATAGTAACAATGCATCATTTTTTTCTTATCTTCAGTAGTCCACTCCATCATCTTTATGGCTCTTTTTTGGCCTATTAGTTTTTGTGATTTTTGTGGATTACTATACCTTCTACAACAGGGTGATCCTTGCCCTGGTCTGGCCTTGCTCAATTGTAGGAATGTTTCCATATATTGAAGATTCTACACTATCATTTTTTCCAGTCCTAGAACCAGTGCACCTACCAGGATTGGACACTTTGTTATCCTGGGTCTTATGCACCCAGCTATCTTTTTTATTTTTTAACCTACTTCTCTCTATGATATATGCTATAAAAATACAGTCTATATATCAGTATTGTCTTGGTGAGATTTTGTGAAAAACAGAGTCCACCTCGTGAAGGATGAATTAAATTTCAGCAGTACTACTCTCCTTTGCTTGCTGACTTATCATCTCACCATTCCAGTTGGTGTATCTCAGTATAGAATTACCAAATGACCAGGAAATATGGCTTTGCACTGCTTTTTCTTATGGGCTTAGTAGCAGATGCATACTCACTATGTATAGCTGTGGGTGGTGTTTTAATAGAGGGTTTATGTGACCGATGAGGACCCTTTTTTCAATTTCACTGTGCAGGAGGTCTTAGTGCTTTTGGAAGGTTACCTGTAAGTGCCTTAGATTAAGTAGTTTTTTGTGTAGGTTCTTTACTCTGTGCAGTAGGTGTGGTGCAAGTGTTACTGACAAACTCTGTAGGATTAACTTTGGTTGTATTAAAGAGTTTTGCCTCCAGCATTAAAGTTTATTTATATTTATTGCACCATTTATCTGTTTTATTAATAAGAAGTGGGTCGTCAGTGTATAAGATGCAGTTGCTACAATGCCTCAGGATACCCATCTCAACCACAATGGCCACGAGGAGAGTCAGGAAGTGCATATCCATGGCTATTCATCTAATAGGGAGGAGTGAGATAAATTTAAATATTGAATAGGTCAATAACACAAGGAACTTGCTGAGCAGTTCACAGGTATGTGCTAACTAGATACTCTAGCAGTTAAGACAAATCTGTCTAGGCAGTAATTCCACAAGAGCGTAGACCACAAACCTTTCTAAAGTAAAATAACTGGTTTGGAGCCCAAGTGCTTAAACCAGAGTAAAGATGTTCTTAGAAAAACAGACACAATTAGCCTCCAACTAGCAGTTCCCAAGGATGTAAGCTACCTCACCTGTCCAAAAATGTAAACCACAAACCTTCCTTAGGTAAGACAACTAGCTTGAAGCCAAAGTGCTTAAATCAAAATTAAGAGGCTTAGAATAACAGTTACAATGTGAACAGGTGGCTAACAAGCAGTGATAAATGTAAATTAAATGCAACTGGACACCATAAGAAGATGCAGCAAAAGATACATAAAGTATGAAGATGCACAAATACAGCAAAAGCAACTGAATAAAGTGCACATTTTTATTATTTTTTGGTAAGTTGTAAGGTAGGAGACAGAAGATAATTCAATTTTAAGAGACTACTGGGGGGGGGGGGCTTCCCAGCAGATCTCTCAGTGGTCAGTAGAATGAGCTGATGAAATGAGACTGGGAAGAGTGCCCAAAATCAGATTTATGGTATGAGTGGACAACCCAAAAGCCACTGAGTTTTAAAGTACAGTGGCAACAAAGCGGGTGGATGGTAAAATCTAATGTGGACAGAGATCAGTGGCGCAGTGGTGCAGCGTTTAATGCTGTCACCTCACAGCAAGAGGTTCTCTGGTTTGATTCTCGGCTGGGGTGCCTTCTGTGCGGAGTTTGCATGTTCTCCCTGCATGTGCGTGGGTTTCCTCTGGGTACTCCGGTTTCCTCCCACATTCTAAAGACATGCTTCTGGAGCATTTCTCCCCGGGCCTCCGCTGAAAACTGGATCTGTGGAACCTAGTCAGACTTTCCCAGTCAACAAATGTTAAATAAATAAATAAAAATCAGCAATAGTCAGACAGAGAACAAGTCATACAAGCATTACAGCTAAATAAAGATGCCACTAAATATTTGTAATTAAATGAGGAATGTTATTTCTTAAATATTCCCACTAGTTGCTGGATTTTATTCACTCTCTGCAAAAGAATTATTTTTTAGCTGACCCTAGCCAAGACTTCTTAAAGCTCCAAAAAGAATTAAAAACATAAAGCAATACAAAATGCAATATAAGAAAAAGGTAAAAAAATAGAAGTAAAGAAACCTCAACTGAATATATTCAATCCAAAATCAAATGCTGACAGAAGTCAGCAACAGGCAGAGTACAGCAAGTCAAACAAGTACTACAGTTAAATAAAGATGCCACTAAATATTTGTAGTTAAATGGGAATGCTATTTCTCAGTTCCTCCCACTAATAAGCTGGATGTTATTCAGTGTCAGCAAAAAAAAAATATTTTCTAAACATGTCTCAGCGCACAGTTTGCAACCCTTACTCTATCTGCATGTTTCTGATCATCTCTATCTATTCCTGCCTTATACTACCTGCACAGCTATACTGAATTATGGGAATTGCAAAATATTGTCTCCCCTTCCCAAGTCCTCACCTCACCTATGTTAACTTGTTCCCCATCTAATTTTCCTACCAACCTCTCTTGATCTGCCACTAGGCTTCCCTATCTTAACAATTTTGTAGTAATAACCTAGCTTCAATATCTAACTCTTGCCATAGCCACCCCTCCCAAGTATTCATCTGCCCTTGTGAGTTTACTAAATTGGCATCTAAAACATTGTCAGTGACATAAATTATAGTTCAGTGGTTCATAGTTATATACTTGGCTAATCACCACTGGGACCTTTATCAGCCTAGCCATACAGTCCAACCTTATTGCATCCTTATGCATCATGGCAGTTTATTAGGAGGGGGTATTTTAGTTAGGAAGTTTTTGCAGGTTATGTGGTGGGAGTGTCAGTTTCAGCATTACTGCCTGCCTCTGTCTATCAAAGACATGGAAGGCAGACCCAGACTGCATTTCTGATTTCCCACCCATTGGTCATGGTTACGCTTACATAGGGTTAAGAATGGACTCTGCTTCACATGGATGGAGAGCCTGGTGCAGAGCATCAGGATCCTCTGAGACACATTGCTCTCTCACCAGCATGTGGTATTTATGTCACAAGCAAAATTTAAAATCCTGGATCTAGTGCTTCTGGTGCTGTTTGTTCTGAGGATGTAAAAAAGTCCACCAGAACTGGATCCAAGGATACCTTGTATTCCAGGCATAGATCACTTCTCATTAACCTGTAGGAGACAGAGTATAGAGATAGAGTTTAAGGTAATCCATATAGGAAAATGTGATTATACCCTGGATTCTCCTGGTAAAGAACCTTTGTGGGCATTCCAGCTGTTGCATATGTTTGGTCAGTTAAATGCAAAGGGGGAATTATGCTCAATGATGGCTCTAATAAGGGCCAAATAAATTGGCACTATGACTTCCTTGGACTTGGATGCCATGACTTTACTTATAAGTTGGGCAACATAGAATGATTATCTTAATATCTTGGCCACATGTTGATCAAAGGCCATATTATAGTCTATATATTTTCCCAAGTCCCTGACATTTGGGTCAGCTCTTAGGGGTGTCTTATCTGTGGCGGTTTTCCCAAAAGACACTATAATGCATTTCTTGGTATTGAGTTTTAGTCCATGACTTTGGCACCAGTCATTTGTCTATGTTAGACCCTCTTGTAAAATGCTCATGTCATCGGGGGAATCTATATTAGCTCCCAATTTGCAGTCATCTGAAAATGTTGTTGGCCAAACTGCCATGACATTAGCCTTTACCTCTGACAAGTAGATGCCAAGTAGGAGTAGTCCCAGCACTGAGCCCTGAGGTACCCCTCTGGTGACTGGTCTCCTAGTAGAAGTGGTATCACCAAGCCTGATTTTCTGGGTCCTCATGTGTGCCAGTTGTCAGCCCAGTGAGTTATGTAGGGATTTATACCCAGTTTAGTATGTTTGTCAACTGTACCCAAGTGGGGTATCATATTGAATGCGTTAGTCAGGTCCAGGTAAGTGGCATGCACCATTTTCCTCTCATCCATTGCTATTTCTTGATCTTTTCAAAGAAGTCCACTTAGTTAAGTAGGCATGAACTTCCCTTGCCAAAGCCAATCTGGGTTGGTTCCAGTGTCTGATGGTTGCCTATGTCTTTGTTGATCATTCCCATGATAATTTGTTACATAGTTTTGCATATTAGATTAGTTAGATTAATAGGTCTGTATTTTCCAGAATCGGTTAATAGCCCACACTTGTAAAGTGGAATCATATCTCTCAACATCTTAGCACAAACAATCTGGACAAAGCCAAAAATAATGGGGGTGGAGTATAAAGGCCCAAAAATAGGACAAATTTTAAACATTACTCTTATAAACTTAGAAAGTTGCTAGAATAAAAGGTATTGTGCTACCATACATTTTCTGAAGGACATGAAGTCCGAAACTCAAACACCTGTCATTATTTAATGAATTTAATCCTCACTGATTTGCCACAAAAAATCCAGAAAACCACACATTTTATGAGGGACAGACCAAAAATATGAGTAAATAATCTGGGCATTTTGCGAAACTCTGGACTTTTGAGAGGTATGAGTGGAATAACCATTGCAGTCCTCCATTCTCATAGTACAAAGCGTATTCTGAGGTTATAGTTAGGGTATAGTTGACAAGTGACTCAAGTGGTCCTGACAGGTCATTTTTCCAGCTTTTTAAGAGCCACCCTGGAATATTATCAGGGCCCACTGAGCCTGTGTTTTTCCCTCTGTGAACACCGCCAAGACTTACTCCCTATTAACCAATGGGGGTTATGCTAATAGGTATTTCATGGGGGTGTCAGGGCAAAGTGGGTGGTGAAGTGTAAGCTGAATATGTCAGCCAGCAAATTTGCTACGTCACTCTGTTCGGTGAAAGTGGAACTTCAATAGGCTGCTGCTGCTCTACTGAAACTCCACCACTAACCTCTCCTCTGGCCTTGCTAGACCTTTTACCTCTCAATGAGGGCCATCTGACTTTAGTGCAGTGACCACTATCCTCCTCCTTTTCTGAACCTTGGACTGCTCGGGGTACTCCACATTATCACCATGCATCTGGCTCAGTGCTTTCTGGAAGACTACAGATGCCTATGTTGCAAAGGCATTCCAGCTCTTATTTAAGTCTTTGATATCAGCTATCATGAAAAAAGCAAGAGGTCAAGAAAGAAAACCTCTAAACTAACCCCCTAATCCCTTAACATCCCACCCAATGCCTCACAACCCAAAGTTCCCCACTGCAAACCCCTTAGTGTCATCACTATGATCACTGTTCCCCACTGTGTGGAACAGCCATTTTCAATGGTCATCTTCTTTATCCTCCTCCAAGAGAAAATGCATAGCTCTCAAGAAAATGCATAGCTCTCAAACTGTTAAGTCCAGAATCACAGATGACTGCCAAAATAATCACGGACACACTGAGACAGTTAAACTGTTTGCTATTAACTTTATCCATTGCCAGGCTGTGAAAATAAAAAAAATCTGAAACATTTGCACAATGAAGGAAGTCAACCACTTTCCTTATTGACCTACATTGATTAGTGTCACCCTGAACATCTGGAACAGTTGAGCAATATGGGGAGCACAGGCCATCACGCTCCTTCTACTTGCCACCTAGCCCTACCAAGGAACCACAAAATAGTATTATGACCAAAAATATGCAGAGCAAAGACAAGGCAGTATAGTATATGTATTCCATTACTTCATAATGCCTAACACTTGATAGAAAACCATCATGTTTTATATCAAATATACCCTACAACCTAGGACTGCATTAGAAGTCGGACCATCCTGTGCACAGAGCCGAAGAGTATACACAGAATCCAGATGAGTACTTTACATACTTCAGCAACAGGGGCTGCCAATGCATATGATTAAATCATTTACCCCCCGCAATCTTACCTCATCATCCCTCTGGTACAAAGTATAAAATTACTCAACATTCATCAGAAACCACATATTCTATCTCACAGCACCATAAAATGTTCACTCCCTCCATTTTTTTACTTTGTCAAGCAACTGAGACTTTAATGGTTGGCCTCCCCAACCAACTACAATCCCTTGACTTGACCAAAATATCAGACATGCTGCTATATGAATGCCAAACCCCCAGACCATGCCAATGCAAAGACTAGACAACAATTTTCTTCCTCTGCCCTTCCTTCTACTTGCTTGGCATTTTCTTTTCTTTTTTTACTTTATAAAACACCATAACAGGGAATGCTTATGACTATTCCTCTTCCTAACTTGCCACACGGTACCGTTTCAGTGGTACTCTCCATCAATCAAAAAGGAGTGCAATTTTGTAGCTATTAGGCTCATCGTTGAGGAAAACGCTCCTTTAGAAATGTACCTTTTTTAAGCGTATCAAGCTGTTGGAAATGTATCAAAAGTTTATAAATTAAAAGATCATGACCTAAAACATCTGCACTATCAAGAAAAATCTGAGGCCTTATCTCTATACTCAGTTTGAAAAAGATTCCTCAGAGGGAATTCATGCCTTGTTTATAGGGTTTTAAGGGATCCAGTAGCAAAAGAAGTCTTACACCTCAAATAATCAAACAGTTCAACTAACACTAGTACCAGATATCAAAATCTGCTACAACAGATAATTAATACAAGGGGGAAGGATAGTTTTATCACAGCACCTACCCCTTCTTTGGAAAAATCTCCTTCTTCAAGTTAAGCCATGTGACACACTGGATAAGTGAACAGGAATTCAAAAATTCACCCCAGCTATGACTGGTCTGACCCTCCTTGAAAAGAGAGGCAAGGACTAAGAGTGGGTACTCGCAAGTCGAAAAATGGCCTTGTAACTAAGTTGCCTTGTAGCTGTTATGATCCTACGAACATGTAGAATGTTCACTAATTTAATTTCACAGCGATCCTTGACCTCTGTTATAGCATCCCTACATAACTGTGTTGTTCAAAGAACAGTTTGCAAAATAATGCTCTATATTGTGTGCCTACTCTACATATTCTGTATCATTTCTTTAATATCTGTCTTCATTATACCAGCAATGGACCCTTAACATATACCCAACTATGGTCATGACTTTCCTTCCATACTAATTGATTTTCACCTGCATTACATCTTGACTTATTACCACAGATTCTACTATCTTGATCTTAGAACACCTGCCTAATTTCCTATTATGACTTTTTTATACCTCTACCCTGCTGCCTCATGCATTGACTTTTACTCTACACCTTATACCTTAACTACTACCTTTCATACCCACAAATCTAAAATACCTACAAAGTCCTCCATCATGAAAGTTCTCCTTCTCTCAACCCACACTTACCTGCTCCTGTTCCCACTGATCTTCTTTCTCTATATCACCTCACTTAACACTCTACTATCACCAGCATACAATGCCCCTGCAAACCGCTATAATACCAATCTCTTTTTTCCACCTCTTTTCTTCAACATCCCCCCATCTATCCTTCCTACCAATACACATTTACCCAAAATAAAAACTCTTCCTACCAATACTTATCACCCCAAAATCAAAATCAAATACTATACCTATATACCTCACATGAGCAAAGCCTACTGCCTCAACAACTTCTTACTTCAAGCAGGTGACATTCACCCAAACCCTGGTCCCACAAATCCCACCCCTATCAGTAGTACTGGCACCCCTCACTTAGATACCTCAAACACTCCGAATAAGCACATCTCCTTTTACTCAATAAACATCAGAAGCAACATAAATAAAGTAAGTGAATTCCACACCCGGATCTCTCAACACAGCCCCGATGTTATTGCCCTTACAGAGACTTGGCTTAAACCTCAACACAAAGATAAGAACCTCCTTCCCCCTGGCTATAATATACTCCACTTAGGTCATCAAAACAAAAAAGGAGGTGGAGTTGCCATATTATACTCCAACCACCTAACTCCTACCAGTTTCCAAAACACAATTCCACTTTCCTCCCTGCTGAAATACTGTCTGCCAACCTCAAGATAAACAACCATACCACTATCTCTACAGCTGCCATCTAAATCCCACCAGGGGACAATATATCCCCTACTAGAAAACCTTCTCTCATACTCTCTCAACACATCACTAATGAAACTATCATACTTGGTGATGTTAATATCAACTGGCTAACCTTCTGTTCACCACAATCCTCTCAGCACATAAATTTGTACGGTTTTACACAACTCTTTTCTGAGCCTACACACATAAACAACTCACTAGCGACTTGCACCCTATTAAACTGGATACTAGTCTTCCATCCCTCCAAATATCACAACCCTAGGACTCTTTCCAGCTCCCTTAGTGACCACTCCCCTATAAATGTCCTCAAATATTCTCCCCCACCATATCAAACCACACAGATTCATAGCCTGCAGAAAACTAACTAACTTTCATCCAGAAATTTTTAAATCTCTCTTTTCTGAAATAAACAGGGGTGGCTCGTGCTATAGGACTGCATGACTGCAGCCCTCCCACCTATAAAACAAAAATAAAGAAAAATAAAGAGAAACACAAAAAAAAAACAGTACAAGAAACACATTACCGTAATCCCGGAAGTATTCCTAACATGCGCACACTCTAGATACACAGGAACACTCCCAGACTGCTTTCTCAGCAGTTTAGATAGGGGGAAAGGCATCTCGACACCGAGATGCCCAGCAGTCTGTGCGGTGGTTGGCCCCAAGATGTCCAGCAGTCTGTGCGGTGGTGACATCACAGAATGGAGGCACTCCGGACTGCAGCAGGCTGGACCATTCAAGATGCATTAGGTGCGCTGGACCAAACGCGAGCAGCAAATGTACACCAGTGCAATTACAGGGTGGGTCTGCTCATCAGTAGAGATGAAGGTGGATCTAGCATTACTCATCGGCAGAAATGAAGGTGAGCGTTGCTTGTTTCATCGGCAGAGATGAATGAAGGTGAGCGTTGCAATAGCAGTGTGTGTGTGTGTGGCTAAAGAGAACTTATGGTGGTGTGGTAGGGAATACCTCAGGCTTGAACCCTCTACCTTGTGTGCAGGTGTCAATGGTCTGAATTTCCTAGCCACCACCATTTGTAAAGAATTTGCAAACCTTTGCTTCAGAGCTGCAGTGGTGCAATGGTAGCATTGTCACTTCATAGCAAGAGGTTCTCCTGTTGTTCAATTCTTGGCCGGAGTGTCTTGTGTGTGGAGTCTGCATGTTCTCCCTGTGGTCAAGTGGCATTCAAAAGACATGTATGAATGGGTGTGCCTTCATTGAAGGTTGGGAGTTAAGCTGGCACCTCAGCACTGTAAAAATCTACTGTCAATCATTAATAGACTGGAGTTCTGCTCTGGCGACCCCTAACTGAGAAAAGAAGAACAACAACGAACATTTGATCTGTTCCTCATAATATGTGTGATTTCTAAATGTTTAGATATTTGATGGTGCAGTGGTAGCATTGTTACCTCACACCTTCAGGTTTGATTCTTGGCTGGGGTGCCTTATGTGTGGGGTCTGCATCTCCTCCCTGTGTTTGTGTGGGTTTGCTTTTTTGTCATCCCATGTTACAAATACATGTGTCTGCATTATTTCTTCCAGGGCCTCTGCTGAAAATTGTTTTTTGTTCCAAATCAGACTGTCCTGCTTAACAAATGTTAAATAAAATTGACAGGCATTTGAATTTCAGACTTCAGGTTTCTGAATGTTTAACTTCTTGCATATTTGATGGTGCAGTGGTACCATTGTTGCCTCACAGCTAGAGGTTCTCTGGTTTGATTCTTGGCTGGGGTGCCTTTTGTGTGGAGTATGTATCTCCACCCTATGTTTCTGTGGGTTTGCTCTGGTGACCTGCCGTTTTACAAAGACATGTGTCTGCAGTATTTCTCCCTGGGCCTCTGCTGAAAGTTGCTTTTGTTCTGTCAGACTTTCCTGGTTAACAAATGTTAAATAAATAAAATTGACAGGCATTTGAATTTCAGACTTCATATTCTTCAGAAAATACATAGTAACACAAAACCTTTTATTCTAGCAATTTTCTAAGTTTATAAGATGAATATTTGAAATTTGTCCCTATTTTTAGGACTGTATTCCCCCGTTATTGGCTTCGTCCAGGTTTTTTATGCTAAGGTTGACAGCTATGGCAGGAACTGTATTCACTGAATATGATTGAGGGCTGTATTCCCTCATTACTGGGTTTGTCCAGGTGTTTTGTGCTAAGAGGTTGACAGCTATGGCGAGAACTGAATTCACTAAATGATAGCCATTTAAGTTTCAGTCTTCCTCTCTTTCACAAAGCAGCTGATTTGACATAGTGGTATGTTGCTCTGACTGTTTTGCACAGGGACATGAGCAGGAAAATGTATGGTGGGAACGCAGCATTTTATTCTAGCAACTTTCCAAGATTATATAAGCAATGTTTAATGTGTCCCTTTTTTTTGGGCTTTTGACCCCCCCCCCCCCAATAAATGTTGGCTTTTTCCAGATTTCTTGTGCTGCGAAGTTGAGATGCAGTTGAGTATTGAGTAGATTTTACAAGGAGCTGAGAGCAGCAGGGGAAGAGAGGTTTAGTGCTGCTTATGCTAACTCTGCTTTCAGTGTTAGTAGCACAACAGGTTGTGAGCTTGCTGTTAAAGCAGAAGGCTATGGGTTCTACTCCCACAAGGAGTGGATGCTGCTGTACTGAGGGTGTCCTCTTTGGCAAAGATACTAACTATGAACCTGTTGTCAGTTTGTCATCCATTTCCTATTGCAATATTATAAGCTTATCATTTTTGTAATGTAATATAGGGAATTTATTCCTCAGGGGCAACAGACACTTTATTTTTCAATGAAACCACAAAATATAAAGTTGTTTGCTAGCAGCAACCCCTTCATTAGTTACAGATCTCTTTAATGTGGAATTATTTAGATGACTTACTTCTGCAGAGCTTGTGCATATTTACTGATACTGGTGGATTGTATAAGTTTGAGTAGACTTTTTTATGATGGAAATGTTCTTAATTGGGCAGTTTTGTCATTATTGGTGCATGCATTTTGTTTCATTGTTTACTGGAAAAATGTTCAAAGTAATAAATTTAAAACACCCTCTAACAACTGTACTGTATTATACAAGGAATATAATTTAATACAGTCCAGGAAGGTGTATCACACAACACATGTATGTTTTGTGTGCAAGGGGCCTATCATTTGAAAACAGCGCAAAGTTAATCTTTATACTACCCAAATGTATTTTCTTTGAATGTGGATTTCACTGCTGTTTCACTGAATGTGAGTTTCAAGGGCAGAGTTTTAATGCTAAGTCTATTTTCATTATGAGACTGCATTGCTTTGTTTAGCAGATGTTTTAGTGTTTGTACAGTAAAATACAAAGTAAAACCTTCAAGTAAAATCCAAATCCTCGTAGAAGTAAAGCAGTATGCACATTGCAGTGTTTATGGTAAATGGGGCAAAATAGCCAAGTAATGGGACACTGGAATGGCTGCAGGTGGTGGCTCCATTCAACCATGATTTTGTGATGGGGGAAGGATGCCAAACTCATACAATCCCGGCTCAGCTGAACTATACCTCTCAACTGTCCAGATTTTTCACAGAATGAATAGATTTTTGCTTCTTCTATTTGGTTTGTTCCTCATAAAATTTGTGGTTTTCTGGCAAATTATTTAGGAATTATGTCACTAAATAATGACAGACATTGAGTTTCAGATTTCATAACCTACAGAAAAATGCATGCTAAAGCAAGACCTGTTCTATCAACTATGGGTATACAAGAGCAATTTTTATTACTGTTTGTATATTCCCCCAATATATTTGGCCTTGTCCAGATTTCCTGCATTAACAGGTTGAGAGGTACGTGCAAAATGCTTTATAGAATTGGGTATATCCAAACTTCTTAACTGTCCCTGATTTTGGCTCAAAATATTGCTCTCCCTCTAATCCCTCTGCCAAATGTCAATTTTGGAATAAAACTTGATAATCAGATTTATAGATTACTTTTATTTCAGAAATGCATGTAGATTTGTTTATTTTGTCAGCTGCTCAAGCTAACAGTGCTAATATTAAAAAGTCTCCCTTCTTTGACAGTTTCCCAGCTATATTGTGTGGCTATTTTATATTTTTGCATCACATTTTTGGTCCATTTTTCATAACATTTTGGTTTTCTGGCAAATTAGTGGCAAATCATTAAAGACTGAAGTAAGAAAATAATGACAGACATTTCAGTTTCAGATTTCATACCCTTCAGAAATTTCATACTAATGCAAGACCTACTATTCTATTAGAAAGTTTATAAGAACAGTATTTAAACATCATCCTTAATTTTGGGTTTCACTTTGTCCAGATTTCTTGCTCTGTGGTTGAGAGGCATGACAAATGTGTCAGGGCCTTTGCAGTCAGCCAGAGACATTTCAAGTTGTGACATACTTGTTGCACCCCACTCCCCCATGTAGTGACTCTGGATGTGTCCAAGCATGGCAAGGAGCAGTTATGCAGTGTAAGTGTGCAGAATATCCCCCCCTCCACCATCCAAGGTAGAGTCAAGTACTACATTGGCTTTTCATCTGTCTTGCTTGATTTTGCAGAATGTTCTGGTTTTTTGTCATTTTTATACTGTTGATTATGATTCTTATTCAGAAAGTGCCTGTTGCTCTATGTTTAAGTAGCAATGATTTCATGACCATTAGGTAAGCTTGTCTGAGATTGTAAGATGCAAGTAAGATTACTGTTAAAGAATTACCAACATTGAAAGCCTTTTTGTTGTTGCCATGCAGAGAATACTTGCATAACTAGATAACGTATAAGCCTTTGGTATTGAAATGCATATGACAGTATTTGTAATAAAGGACATGAGTACAGTATTTTAAGAAGCTCATTACCTTTGTTGAAGTCTTGCAGTCATCTTTGCAGGCTTTACCCATAAACTAAACAGAATGCCAATCTATCATGTGTGGTCCATAACCTGTGCAGTATTCCTTTAAGCAATATATCTTGAGCTCGTTTCTTGTTTGCTATTCATTTTTTACTTTGATCATGATTTCCCAATGAAACAAGTAGATACTTGTCAGGCAGCAGGTCTTTTTTGGATAAGAAACATTTTTACAAGTGGGGGGTATTGTTGCTACGTTCAGCATGTTACTTGGTACTTTTTATAAAGCTGAATATAAATTATAATTTGAACTGCAGTGCAAGGAGAAGTGGTTTGAGATGAGTGCTGCTTGTTTTTCTTGTAGTTGATTTCGACTGACATTCCAGTAATGTATTTAAAAAGTATTTTTTTTCATGTCTCACAACCTTTTTGTTTCCATCTAGATATTAAGTAAGCTGTCATGCAGCCAATGCATTGACATATTTTTTTCTTCTACACTTCATTTTTGTCTTGATTGGACCCTCATAATGACGGTTTGGCACCCAGGGCAGCAAATTTATTTAAAGTTCCAATTTTTGTGGTTTTGAGCATAGCTCCTCCCCTTTCTAGTTGGCCACACCCTTTCCCATTGGCCCCACGCATTCAGCTGTCTCCTGCAGCCCTCCCTTTGATTTGAAGTCACCAGCTGCCACTGGAAATACACTGGAAATTCCTCTATCACCAATCCCTGGATGATGCTGTCCAGCCTTCTAATTCCATCGTCCTTAATATTCTTTACTCTCTAGCCCCCCCCCTCCCCCCCCCTTCGTACTGTCCGGGTAAAGTTCAATGTTTCTCCTTGGCTCTCCAATGCCACCTGCACTCTAATAAAAATTAGAGACATAGCTTCGAAAACATGGACAAAAACAAAGCTCCCTGTTGACCTACAAAAATTTAAAGAACTTAGAAATCGGGCCAAAAAACACCTAAATAAAATTCCCGGGATACTGCCTCCACCTTCAACACTGACTTCATTGACTCCATATCTAAACTACTTAACGCAAACCCGAACCCATCCACACAAAGGAGTATTTCTAATTATACAGAATCTGAACATAACCTAGACACTGCTAACAAATTCTCACTTAAACCTGTACCCACCAGCTACAGCAAATCCCTACTGTCTAAATTAAAACCCTGCTCTCCCTCTGTTGACAATATCCCCTCTTTATTTCTTCAGATAGCTGCTGCCTCTCTTGTTATTCCTGTCTCTATCCTAATTAACTGCTTTATCTCAGAGACTAAAGTGCCAACAATCTAAAAACAATTATACTCCCTACCCACACACAAAGGAGGTAACTCTACAAACATCACCAACTTCAGACCTAATGCTATCCTGTCACCACTCTCCAAAATCCTTGAAAAATGCATTCATAAACAAGTTATTCACTACTGCCCCTCACTCTCAACTGTAATCTCCCATTATTCTTGTGCTAGACCTCTCCAGAGCTCCACCTAAGACCTTCCACAAATGCACAAACCAAAAACCAAATTTGAATGTAACCTCTTCAGCTATAACCCCACCAAATCTTGGAATTGCCTCCCATTTGAAGTTAGGTAATTTAGAGCTGCTACCAGAGAATACCTACAAAGTAAATGGACCTGTCACTGCATTCGTCCTCCTTAGGCAAAGTTATCCATCAATCCTACCAGATGTCCCACACTGTTCAAACCTATTAGATGATTTAGTCTACTGTTTGTTATTATGCTATTTAATAAATACTGTATGTAATTTGACACTGTATACATTTTCAGTTGTTTGCTGGTTTATTTTATACCTCTGCTTATTTTGTAAATCAAATATATAAATTTTTCATGTATACTTACTTGGAGCTTTTGTCCCCGGGCCTCCTTTGAAAAAGGGCTACTAAGCTCAGTCAGACAAACCCGGTCAAGAATTTCATACACTCCCAAACAAATCCAAGTCCCTCTCCACCAAATGTAAGCATCCTGTCTGGTGGACCTCAGCCATAAACAAATTGTATAACAAAAGAAGGAAGCTACTGCACGTCAGAGAGAAATCCCATGAAGGGAAGACATCTCTGATCAACATTAGCAGAAAACTACGTTCTCTCATAAAAACATCCAAGGCAAACTTTGAGAGAAAAATCGCTAAGGACACTAAAGATAACCACAAAGCCTTCTTCAGCTATGTTAGAAACCTGGGCGGAAACCCTCAGATATGCTCAGAGTTGGTTCACAACAACAAAAAATACACTGAACCCACAGATATTGCTAACATTCTGGCTGACAGGTTCAGTGCAAATTTCTCGCCTCCTTCACCCCAAAAGAAGAAATACTTATCCCAGCTGAATGTAATCTCCCTGTCATCTCAGATGTCCAAGTGAGAACCGCCCTAAACAAAGCAAAAAACACAGCATCAATGGGACCTGACGGTATCCCGGGTGCGTGTTACGTGAACTCCAAGAGGAGCTAAACCCACACATAAAAATGTTATTTAACCTTAGCCTTACTTCGGGATATGTACCTGAACACTGGCGTACAGCAACAGTGGTCCCACTCCACAAGGGGGGTGCCTCTACAGACCCTGGAAACTACCGCCCCATAAGCTTAACTAGCCTGGTCTGCAAAGCTATGGAAAGAATCATTATGGAACTCATAAACAGAGACATAGGGGACCTACAGACACTTGACCCCACTCAGTTCAGCTTTGTAAAGTGCAGATCCTGCCTTTTAAACCTGGTTGACTTTTTCGAAACAGTCACTAGCGCCATTGATGAGGGCAAAGCAGTCCATACAGCATACCTGGACTTGGCTAAGGCCTTCGACACAATACCCCACTCAGGCATCATAGATAAGCTAAACAGCTTAAAAGTAAACCCTTATGTCACTAGATGGGTTGCAAACTGGCTAAAGGACAGAACCCATAAAGTTAAAATTGCTGGAGCAATGTCAGACTCAAAGCCAGTCACAAGTGGTGTCCCACAGGGATCTGTCCTGGGACCCCTCTTGTTCGGCATTTATTTCTCAGATGTTAAAGCAAACATGGGAGGGCTGTGGCTGACAAAGTTCGCAGATGACTGCAAACTAGGAGCCATAGTCGATACACCAGCAGACACACACATCCTACAAAAAGGCCTCACTGAAACGGACAACTGGTGCTGTAGTCACGGCCTTAAACTAAATGCCAAAAAATGTATAGTCATCCCTTTTGGAAAAAACAAAGTACCCACAAATTATCACATAGACAGCAACCCACTGAGTACGGAAAAAGTAATCAGAGACCTAGGGACCCAAGTAGACAGCGACCTCTCATTTGACACCCACGTTGCCAAAGTGGTTAGAAAAACATTCTACCTTGCACACCTCATCATGAAGGGATTCACATCCAGATCCAAGAATGCCATTGTACCCCTATATTCCTCCCCCATCAGACCCATGATTGAGTACAATGCCCCATTTGGTATGTACCTCACCCGGCACTTGCAACAGTTGGAGAGACCACAAAAGTACCTCACCAAAAGGATCAAGGGTCTCCAACATATGTCTTATTCCGCCAGACTAAAGAAACTTCAGCTCTATTCAGTAGCATACCGCCTGCTCAGAGGTGATCTCTGCCTGACGTACAAGGCCATGTCCAGTCAGGATCTGATGGACATGCTCCACCTCAAAAAATCCAAATCCATCAGGACCACGAGAGCTAAAGACTTAAACCTCGGCACAAGTATGAATAGGACATGCTGGAGGGATAGATTCATAACCCAGAGGCTTCCCATGCTTTGGAACAGGATCCCAGTTCGTATTAGGCAGAGCCCCCCACTGACTCTCTTCAAGAGAAATCTTGATGAGTGGATGGGAGATCGTAAGTTTACCCCAGGGGTCACATCTGTGTCACTGCTAGACAGGGGCACAGTAAACTAATTCTATTATATAAGGGGACCTTCATTGTGTCACTACTAGACAGAGGCACAGTATTCTAGATTTATTCTGTACATTTTTGTACCATTTCATGGGGTGGCAAAAGCCACATCACTATGGCTTACAAATGCCCCAGGGCAGATAGCCTAGTACTATACTATGAAACTATGAAACTATAGTTCATAGATAAGTAATAGGCTAAGTGCCTTTGCTTGCCATTTTAAGTCTAGCCAATTACCTCTTGAGAGAATCAAACCATGCTCCTTGTGTCTGTAAAGTAAATAGCTTAACCATTATGCAACATCCCAAGCGCTTAAATAAATAAATAAAAGAAAATTATCATGCCTCAGTACACTCCCTTATGTATTTGAATGTTTTTCTCACTACTTTTCTGCTATAATTATATCTGTAGCTATATATCTACAGCTGATTGTGTATCTCTATCTATCCATCTGTCTACATAAGATGAATGTGAAAGCATTTCATAAGCAGAGTGGTTTCTACCAAGTTCTGCCTGTATTTGCAGTAGTAGGGCATTGGCTCTGTATGAGTCTATTTCTGAATCACTATGATGTCATCCAGCTTACTTCTTACATAATGCAGCTCTCCATTTTTACTTTTTGAAATGAATCCCAGAACATCCAGTTACACCTGCTTTAAAAATTATCATTGGACTATTGCTTAAAACAAATGTGTTTTAATTTGTTGCTAACTGGTGATGAAATATTTTATATCAGAATTCAAACAGCTTTTAACATGCCATAACATCAGTGTAGCATATTAACAGAAATACACAAAAATCGATGTATATATATATATATATATATATATATATATATATATATATATATATATATATATATATATATATATATATATATATATATATATATATGTATGAATACACATATACACAAACAGATATAGATGTGGGTGCAGCTATCTATAAGAAAGAAATAAAATAATTATTTTACAATAACTGATATGAAGATAAGAAGTAAATAAGTAGAACTATGCAAAGTGAATTGTTTTAATAAAATAAACCTAATTATTCCATATCCTAAGCTGTGAGTCTCAAATGAAGAAATTTACACTACTATTAAATTGTTTATGTCTTAATTTTAGAGAGACACACTACTAATATCATTAAGTACTCTGTGATGTAAAAAAAATGAATATTTAATATAGTAAAGCTATTAAGGGGAAATAATACAGGAATCTTCACTTACTACAAAATATATTTTAGCTTGCTATTAGCACATGCAATTTGCAGTATTATTTATTGGTCTGATAGATAATTCTATTATTTATGACTCTGTGAAATTCCATTAAAATGATTATGATCACAGATCACATTACTGTCATAACAGTTGGTCCCATTTATACAAAGAAGCTTTCATTTATGTATGAATCAAATCATAAGCTAAATACATGCTAATAGCCAGATAGTAAAAACACTAATATTCTGCTCAGTAAACTTTCTATAATATTGGAAAATAATCTTACTTTGAGATACCATGACAACACTCTGAGTGAGGCTATGGGATGGAGGCGCTTAACTGAGTGTGCATAAATAACAGGAAGTGATGTCAATGAATTCATGAAATTAATGATATGTAATACTTATTACACGATGGTTGTCACTTGGCAGTTCCACTGCTCCTATGTTTCAGACAATAATCTTTTACAAGATATAAAAGAAAAAGCACTAACTGAATTGTATTTTTTTTCCTTTTTTTGCTTTGAACTGCACTGGTGACTCCTGGGATTGAAGACACTTCATGTTTACACAAGTAATTTAATAAGAAAACTCTGCTTTATCATTTGTTCATGCAGTGATGGTATTTAGAGTGGTTTTCTCAAAGGGAATCTTAAGCAGACAACCTTAAGTTATGAAGCATAGCAATTCCTGTATCTGTGCATCATGGTACTCCTCATAAAATACAGTGGCACCAAGGAAAGATGTTTAACTTAACAAAAATAAGTTTATTTAAAATTTTTATTATTCTAAAGGACAAAAGTATGTATTTGTGTGTGTGAGTGTATATATATATATATATATATATATATATATATATATATACACATGAGTCAAAAGCAGATACGTGAAATATCACTCAGGATGATTAAAGATAAATAATTATTAAATTAGTTTTGTTACAAAATAAGCAGAAACCATATGGTGAAAAAAAAAGAAAAAAAAAGGTGCTACCAACAGATCTTTGCCAATGAAAAAACAAAGATAAAAGAAATATTAATAGTGAAAGCCTTACCTTAACTGACTGCATAAAAAAAGTCATGGGCAAAATCAGAAAGATCAACTCTCATAGAGAAGAGAGCTCTCTGATTCTAAATAAGAAACTGAGAGGTCTAATAAAGTCACACCAAGGCCATTTGTAAGGTCAGGATGGCCTCTCAGGCTAAGGAACATCGCAATGTCTTCTTTAGCTATGTCAGGAACTTTAAAGGTAATAGTCTACATTGTACAGAACTGGGGTAAATGGCAAAACCTGCATTTGCCAGGGTGACATAGCAAATCTACTAGCTGATAAATGTACCTCTAATTTCAGTCCCACTACCACCAATAAAATTCCTTCTAGCATATTACCCCAAACTAACAACAGGGAACAGGTCCTAGAAGTGTTCACTAAGGCCAAAAATGCTGCTTCAGCAGGCCCTGACAGTATTCATGGTTGTCTCTTAAATAGCCTAAAACACTAGCAGGACCACTTGAAGCACTCTGCAAGTACAGCCTCAAAACAAGTTACATGCCAGGTGAATGGAGAGCCACAATGGGCAACTTCCCTTCATAAGGGTCAACCATCAACTAACCCTGGGAGCTACACACCCATCAGTCTGACAAGTCTGATCTGCAAAGCCATGGAATGAATTATCATGGAAATTATCAACAAGGACAAGGAGAAACTATACATACTACCTACCTTGACCTGACCAAGGTCTTTGATACAATACCCCACTCAGGTATTCTTGACAAACTTTCAGAAATAGGCATATATCCCTACACAGATGTAAACTATCTCATATTTTTTTCAATATCATCAGATGGTCTCATATACTGGATAGGACCCAAGATGTCAGGATCAGTTGACCACCTCTGCCAAGAGACCAGTCACCAGCTCTGATGGATATCTTGCACATCAGCAGGACAAACAGCACCAGAAACACTAGATCCAATGACATGAATTTTGTCTGCGACATAAATGGAAACTACTGGAGGGACTGATATGTGTCTCAAAGAATATCTGTAATATGGAACGAGAGCCCCCTCTACTTGAAGCAGAGTTCATAACTGACGCTGATCAACAGAAACTGTGAACACTGGATGGGAAATTACAAATTCTACCCCAGTCTGCCCCCACTGTCTCTGATGTTCAAAAGTAGACACTAAGTAAATTAATGCCCAAGTAACATACCCCCCACATAACTCTTAGATACCTCTTTACTAACATACCCCCACCAAAGAACTCTGGGACAAAACTAGGTTGTTTTGGGTTGCAAAGCTAGGATTGAAAAGACCCTGGTAATTATTAGCCTAGTAGGAAGAAATGTATGTAGCTATTCTGGTACCTAGTGCCATCTATCAATCTTGTGCTCCCATCAACTTTAAGTTGAAAAGCAAAGAATTGAATAAAAAAAGAAAGAAAAGAAACTTTTCAGATATGAGGGGAAAAAAAAGAATAGCTCTTCCCATATTTAAACTGTAAAAAGCTGCCTGCTGCAATTTAGGCCACATGTGGAGTCCTACATTGCCTCAGTTATGACCACAAATACAAATGCATTGAAGACTGATAGAGATTTGCTGACTGTGTCAGCTGACTCTTTGTGCCTAGTGTGGTTGCCCCCTCCTCCCCACCCTAGCTACCTCTCTACACATTGATATGAATCCGTGGAAAGAAAGATGGCCAGATTTAGTAATATGTCTTAGTCTTTAATATTTTGTTATTTATTTTATTTTATTCTTTGTTAAGAGACATAGAACATTTATCCACATAGACATTTTTGGACACAGTCAGAGAAGATGTACAAAGTAGAGAAACCTAAAACACAGTAGCAAGCCTCGAAAATACTGTTAATAGTAGCATACATAACTGGGGCATATAATGAAATGCTAGTACACTATTAACATGTAAAGTTATTATTATATCAATATGCACAAGCCTTCATCAGTTTATAGGATTTACTTTTTTTAGCTGAGTTTACAGCTTGTAGCAGAGGTGTGTAACTATTGTTTCACATGAAGGAGATTGTTTATTCAGTATGTGAGACCATACAATGATATTGTTGAAAAATTGCTGAGATAGTTTACATCAAGAAAATGTGTACATTTCCACATAAATTCAGAAGAACAATATAGCTAAATGCTAAGTATACTACATTAAAATCATGCCAACCCATCTCAGTAATCTGTGAGGTTACTGATATAGAAAAAATATCTATCTATCTATCTATCTATCTATCTATCTATCTATCTATCTATCTATCTATCTATCTATCTATCTGTCTATCTATGTGTGGTTTTATTTAAATTTATCTAATGTTATTTTATTTATTTTCTATTCTTTGTTAACTGATTTCAAACATTTATCCATATGGATTTTATGGCACAGTCAAGGAAGATACAACTGGGAGTATGAGTGTGGCAGTATGGTTTGTGATGCGAAATGGTTGCAACTAGGATTGTGTTGATATGGTTTGTTTTCATTTATGCACATGTATGATTGCTTATGTCCTAACTGATTGTGTAATAAACATGTTTCATGTTTAAAAAAAAAACAGACAGCAACTGAATAATTTATGTAATGTTGCTTATGTTATATGATATATAGCAATATATGTGAAGCATAATGCTTGTTAATTTTAACTTGTAAATGTGCCAAGGTGTTTAAAAAATAAAGAAGATAAACAAAGTATATATATATATATATATATATATATATATATATATATATATATATATATATATATATATATAAAGCACTATGACAAGCTTAGAAAATATTGTGAATAGTAGCATACATAAGTGGGACATGAAATGTTACTACTACATTGACTTACAAAATGATCATTATGTTAATATACAATAACCTTGCCATTTGTTTATGGTGAATTTATTCATTTATTTATTCATTGATTGATTGACTGATTGATTGATTTTTGCTGAGTTTACAGCTTGCAGCAGGAGTAAATAACTATTGCTCCAGCTACAAACAAATTCAATCTGAGGGTAATGCTGCTCAGTGCTAGAGGTCTAATTCTCCAAATGCACTCGCTCGAAGCACTCCTTAAAATGGAGAACATCGACATTTGCGCTATAACAGAGACCTGGTTCAAGGCAGCAGAAAGCACCCCTGCACTTCCAGACTATAACTCATTCCACACCTTTCAGCCTCAGAACTTGGACCGAAGCTCCAAAGGCGCTGGTGTTTCCATATTCATAAAGGATGGGCACAGCTCCAGACTGATAGCCCAACATAATGCATCAGAGATACTTCAGGTGCAGCTAACACTAGGTAAGACAGTGATTCAGGTTGTAGCCTGTTATAAGTCCCCGACCATGTCCCAAGATTCACACTCCATGTTCCTAAGTACCCTGGAGAATATTAGGGTCCAGTCTAACACTCTCATACTGGGTGACTTCAACTACCCCCCAATTAACTGGGAAAACTACTGATGAACCAACACACTTGTCCAACATTTCCTGGAATTCATTAATTCCAATGCCCTGGACCAGCTTATTCTTACCCCCACTAGAGATAGCAACATCCCTGACCTGGTCATTACTAACATAGATGACCGTTGCTCTACACCAATAGTCAACTCCTCCCTGGTTAGATCCGACCACAAACTAATCACCTTGGAAATCCACATCTCTCCCACACCCCTCCACAAAGATAACCACCATGAAAAACTTCTCCAAAGCTAACTTTGGGTCCTAAAAACAGAGGTGGCTAACTTCACAGCACCCATACAAATGGAGAATAGTTGCATGACCGCCAAATCATACATCAGTGGACTGTACAAATACGTATACAAATGCATGGATCTCGCCATACCCAATAGGACCAAGATGCTCTCCTCCAAAAAAAGGAAGACAATCTGATGGCCCCCTGTCATGAACAAACTCTACAACAAAAGAAGGAAACTGATGCGGAATAAGGTGAAATCCCAGTTCTGGAAAAACTCCCTTATCACCCTCATCAAAAAGTTGAGATCCCTCTTCAAATCCTCCAAAGCTAGCTATGAAAACAGAATTGCAGCAGATAGTAAAAGCAACCACAAGACCTTCTATAGTTATGTAAAGAATCTCAAAGGCAATACCCAGATTTGCTCTGAGCTACTGTATAATGATACCTCCTATACCGAGCCAACAGATATTGCCAATATACAGCCTGACAGATTCTGTGCCAAAATTACCCCTCTCACCCCCCCCAAAGGGCCAATCACAATACCAGTAGATTGCCTGGCACCCAGTATTACTGGTGCACAGGTTAAAACAGTACTGTCCAAGGCCAAGAATACAGCTTCTATGGGACCTGACAATATCACTGGCTGTGTTCTACATGAACTACAGAGTGAACTGGCACCTCACCTGTGTGCTCTTCTCAATCACGGCCTCACCTCAGGCTTTGTCCCTACCAAATGGCACACTGCTATAGTCATCCCTCTCCACAAAGGAGGAGCAACTACAGACCCTATTAACTATCACCCCATTAGCCTGACAAGTCTGATATGCAAAGCTATGGAATGCATCATCATGGACCTAATAAACAAGGAGATAGATCCCACCCAGTTTGGTTTTATGAAGGGTAGATCATGCCTGCTCAGCTTGGTCGACTTCTTTGAGTCAGTCACAGAGCTGTGGATGAAGCCAAGGTGGTTCATACAGCCTACCTTGATCTGGCCAAGGCCTTTGATACCATTCCTCACTCAGGAATCACATAAAAACTCACTAAGCTAGGCATCAATCCCTATATCACTAGCTGGGTTGCAAACTGTCTCACAGATAGAACCCACAGTGTGAAAGTAGCTGACTCCAAGTCAGACTACTGATCAGTCACGAGTGGAATCCCACAGGGATCAGTCCTGGGTCTTCTCCTTTTTGGTATCTACTTCTCAGAAGTCCAGGCCAACACGAAGGGACTCTGGCTGACAAAGTTTGCAGACAATTGCAAGTTGGGAGCCATTATTAACTCACCAAGTGATGTTGACATCCTACTGAAAGGCCTCTCTGAGACCAACGACTGGTGTCAGAACCCTGGCCTTAAGCTCAGTGCCAAAAAATGTGTCATCATCCTTTTGGGAAAAACCCATTTCCCATGAATTACCAAATCGATGGTAGTCCACTGAACACAGAAGGTGGTATAAGAGATCTGGGAACACAGGTTGACAGCAACCTCTCTTTTGACCACCTGCCACTGTGATCAGAAAGTCCTTCTATGTGGAACATCTCATTACTAAGGGTTTTGAATCCAGAAAGAAGGAGGTCATTATCTCCCTCTACTCTTCCCTCATTAGACCAATCATCGAGTACAATGCCCCATGTGGAATGTACCTCACTAGACACCTGCAACAACTGGAGAAGCCACAAAAGTACCTCACAAAGATGATCCTAGGCCTTAAACACTTGTCCTATATGGACAGACTCAAAAAACTCTAACTATTCTCTATCTCATATTGCCTACTTAGAGGCGATCTCTGCTTGACTTACAAAGTCATGTCTGATGCCACTCGGTTAGAAATGCCACATCTAAAGAAATCCTAATCCCTCCACACCACATGCTCCACAGACCTCAACCTCATTACTACACTCAACAGAATGTGCTGGAGGGACAAGTTTATAACCCAGAGACTGCCCATGCTATGGAACAGACTTCTCATACATCTCAAACAGAGCATCTCACTGGCCCTCTTCAAGAGAAATCTTGATAAGTAGATGGGAAATAGAAAATTCACCCTGAGGATCACTCCATTGGGTCTACTCGACAGAGGCACTGGGAACTAAGGCCGAGTGGCACGA
The DNA here is from genome assembly GCF_019279795.1 of Protopterus annectens. Classification (NCBI taxonomy): domain Eukaryota; kingdom Metazoa; phylum Chordata; order Ceratodontiformes; family Protopteridae; genus Protopterus; species Protopterus annectens. The sequence continues at coordinate 1,473,399,949 of NC_056737.1, read as the reverse complement.
TGCCAGGGCAATCCTATGGGCTAGGCTTGTAAAGGCTCCAGGGCCATTAGCCTAGTACACACCTATGAACATGAAAGGGGAAGATGTTTGAACAGTAAGTGAGTTCATCCACTAGTATTGTTGAAAATATGGTAAGATAGATTAAATGTAGAAACAGTGTAAATTTTTATGTAAACAAATTCAGAAGAACAATACTAAAAAAAAAAAATATATATATATATATATATATATATATATATATATTATATATATATAGGTTCATAGGTTCATAGGTTGGTACTGAGCTATCTGCCCAAAGGCATATCTTAGCCCAGCCACGTTGTGCGGTATTCACCACCCCTTTAGTAGTTCCCTAGACCCTTGTACTAGCAGCTAGTACCATTGGCCCCTATCTAGTAGTGCTGTTGGTGTGATCCCCAGTGTGAACTTTCTGTTATCCATCCACTCATCATGGTTCCTCTTGAAGAGTGATAGTGAGGGGCTCTGTCTTATGTAGATCAGGACCCTGTTCCATAGCAAGGGAAGTCTCTGTCGAGGGAATCTATCCCTCCACCATGTTCTAGTCATTGTTGTGTTGAGGTTTATATCCCTAGAGCGTGCAGCTTGAGTAGATTTGGTTTTGCTAAGATGGAGCATGTTCAACAATTCTGGGTTGGACATGGCTCTGTACGTTAGACAGAGATTGCCTCTGAGAAAGCAGTATGCATCAGAGAACAGTCTTAGCTTTTTCAATCGTGCTGCATAGGGCAACTGTTTGAGGTCAGTAATTCTCTTAGTTAGGTACCTCTGTGGTCTCTCCAGCTGTTGGAGATTTCTAGCCAGGTACATTCCAATTGGTGCATTGTACTGAATAATGGGTCTGATGAGGGAAGAGTAGAGGGGCACCATTACATCCTTAGATCTTGATGCGAACCCTTTCACGATCAGATGGGTCACATAGAAGGATTTTCTAACCACTTTGGCAACGTGGTTATCAAAGGAAAGCTGGCTATCTACTTGGGTCCCTAGATCCCTTATTTCTTCTTCAGATTTCAGGGGATTACCTCCTATGTTGTAGTTTGCGGGTACTCTGTTTTTTCCAAAGGGGATTACTACGCATTTTTTTGCATTTAGCTTGAGACCATGGCTTTAACACCATGCATCAGTCTCATTTAGGTCCTTCTGGAGGATCTCCATGTTGGCCGGAGACTCTATTATAACACCCAGTTTGCAGTCGCCCACAAACTTAGTCAGCCACAGCCCTTCCGTGCTTGCTGTACTTCTGAGAAGTATATGCCAAACAGGAGGGGCCCCAGGACAGAGCCCTGAGGCACACCACTCGTTACTGGTCTGGATTCGGACATAGATCCCACTATTCTTACTTTATGGGATCTGTCTGAGAGCCAGTTTGCGGTCCATCTTGTGATGTAAGGTTTTATGCCCAGACTGGTGAGCTTATCAATAATACCCGAATGGGGAATGGTGTCAAATGCTTTAGCAAGGTCAAGGAAAGCCGTGTGTACCTCCTTTCCCTTATCTATAGCCTGAGTAACTGTCTCAAAGAAATCCACCAGGTTCAGGAGGCATGATCTGCCCTTGATGAAGCCAAACTGTGTGGGGTCCAGCGACTGAAGGTTCCCAATCTCTCCATTTATGAGTTCCATAATGATTCGCTCCATAGCCTTACAGATCAGACTGGTCAAGCTTATTGGTCGGTAGTTCCCAGGGTCAGTTGTGGCCCCACCCTTGTGTAGCAGGACCACCGTTGCCATGTGCCATTCTCTGGGCACATATCCTGTGTAGAGGCTGAGACTGAACAGGGTATTAAGATGCGGGGTTAATTCCTTTTGGAGCTCGCGTATGACACAGCCTGGGACACCATCTGGTCCCATGGAGGCAGTGTTTTTAGCTTTAGATAGAGCCTTGTTAACCAATGTATCAGTAATAATTGGACTTACACAATCCCCTGGAATGGTAATAGGCCCTGTAGGTGGTGAGGGGGGGGGGGGATTTGCACTGAACCCATCAGCCAAGATGTTGGCAATGTCAGAAGGGTCAGTGTATTTTGTTCCATTTTGTACTAGCTCAGAACAGACCTGAGCATTGCCATTTAGGTTTTTGATGTAGCCATAGAAGGCCTTATGGTTATCCTTGGCATACTTGGCAACTTTCTTTTCAAAATTAGCTTTAGTTGACTTGATGAGGGCCCCCAATTTCTTACTAATGCTGATCAAGGATGATTTTTCTACTTGAGATTTGGCCTTTTTTTGTATAAGTCTCCTCCTTTTATTGTAAATTTTGCTTATGGCTGGGGTCCACCAGACTGGTTTCTTCTTGCTTGAGGAAGGAGTCTTGGTTTTATTTGGGATAGCATGGTCCATGCAATTCTGAAGATGCATATAGAGTGCCTTGGTGTAGGATTCCACATCCTGGATATCATTATCCTTCTGCAAGGGAATAGTGAAGCTTTCCACTTCGGATGCAAGTAGTTTGAAGTTTGCTTTGGAAAGGTTTTTGACTATGTTTTTTTTGACTGGGGGAGGTGGAGGGGTGAGGATGTCCAGGGTTATCAGTTTGTGGTCGGATCTGACCAAGGAGGGAGTGATAACGGGTGTGGTACAGTGGGCGCCCATATTTGTGATGATTAAATCCAATATGTTGTCCCCTCTAGTGGGGGAACATACTAGTTGTTCAAGGGCATTTGAATTTATAAATTCTATGAATCGCTGAGCATAGGAGTTGGAACATTGGTAGTTCGCCCGGTCTATACCAGGGTAGTTGATATCACCCAAGATTATGGTGTTGGGTAGGACCTTTATATTTTCCAATGTCTCAAGGAATGCAGAGTGAGCATCTTGGGACATGGTGGGCAATCTATAACCAGCTACGACTTGAAATGTGGTTTTGCCTGCTGATAGTTGCACATAGATGATCTCTGGGGCATCATGCTGCGCTACTAACCTGGAGATATGGATATCCTTGATGAATATGGCTATACCTCCGCCCTTTGTACTGTGATCCGGTAACTGAGGCCGGAAGGTATGATATGAATTGTAACCTGGTAGTGCTGGGGTGCTCTCTTGAGCCTTGAACCAGGTTTCCGTCACTGCACAAACACTGATTTTCTCCATGCTGAGGAGAGCCTCGAATGTGTGCATTTTGAGGTTGAGCCTTCAGGCGTTGAGTAGCATTACCCTTAGTTTTTGGTTACCTGTGCTGGTTACGGTGGTTGGTTTGTCCTTTGAGCCTTGCCTAAAAAAGGCACTATGGGGACGGCAAGAGCCTTGGCCAGTATTCGGAAACCTAGGTGTGACAGGTGCAACCCATCTCTGGCAAAACAGCGAGGCTTGTCTATCATGTCATCCCAGGCAGACAGACACTGGATCCCCTTAGAATGACACCAGAAGCTTAGCCAATTGTTGAAATTGATCATTTTGTCTTTGTATTGTGGTATCATTCTAGGTGAAGGTAGTATGCTACTCAAGGTCAGGGTCATACCAGCTTGGGCTACATGATCAGAGAGCTCCTCAATGTCTCTTTTCATGTAGTCCAGGGAGGTACGTCTTAGATCATTCACACCAACATGTACAATGACAGCGTCATACCTGTACTTGTTCTGGAGTGACCTAAGTGCTTGTGTTATGTGGCGGATCCGAGCACCTGACAGGCAGCTGACAGTAACCTTCTCCTTGTTCAGCCTGGTTAGTGGAACATCCGTGTGCCTTACTATAGAGTCTCCTATTACTAGCGTGTTAGGTATGGTGTTTTGCCTTAAGGGCTGTTGTGAGGCACACTGCTGAGATGAATTATGTGTTTTCTGGCTTGTTTTTGGGGGTGCAGGTTGCTTGCTTGTCTGCTTTGGAGGGCACTGTTTCTTTTTCAGATTGGTACCTAGTGCCTCCGAATATGTTTTTGTGTACTTATGCGTATGTTTTGCCGGTGCTTGTTTTGTAGATTCATGTGTGACAGGTGGTGTGATGCAAGCGTGTCCCTTATCCTCTTGACTGTCTGTTACAGTCATGGGTTGAGAGTGCTTAGCCTCCAGTCTGGCTGTGTATTTGCATCTCTCACAAGTGTTTGTGTCTAGAGGTAAGAGGAGAGCGTTGTCTGTATACATGAGGCAGTTGTGACATTGCCTCAGGATGTCCAACTCCACCAGATGAACTGGAGAGTACACCTGAAGCTGACCTCTGGACATGCTTTGAAGAGTAAATTGAACTTAAGTCCTGTGGACGATCGGGGGTCTTATGCTATATTATAATAGTGCTGTCTAGGAAATTTGGAGAATAATAGTGCTGTCTAGGAGATTAGGACAAGTGCTGATTTCTGTTTTGCAAGTGCTGCAATAAGAGCAGCTGATCTGAAGCACTTGAGTTGAGGCTTGCCTAGTTCTAAGGGAAAATTTACAGCGCAGACTTTGTGGGGCCGGGAATAGTATACCCCAACTAACCGGCGCTGCCCGACGCTGCTCTGTGTGCAAGACCGCGCAAAAAGAGAGTTGCAGGATTTTTCCTCTAGATAAGTGAGGAAAGTGAGTACAAGAGCTGTTTTTCTCTAAGCAAGTGAGAAAAGTAAGTACAAAAACTGTTTTCCTCTAGGTAATGAGGAAGATAGAGTGCTATATAAATTAGTAGCTTATTTAGTGCTTACAAGTTCTGAACAAGTGCTGAGCATGAACAAGCAAATTTAAGTGCTAAAACTAAGAATCTGTATCTGCACTAGATGAGTTACAGGACAGAAACAAGTGCAAATACAGGCTTTCAAATCAGAAAGTTGAGAGAGATGGAAGAGATTGCCCAAACGGCCAATAACTACAAATTCTGGGCCAGAATTACTATTTATGTGGTAGACAGGTTACCTAGTGCTTACCACTCCCACCGATAAGCTAGAAGGCTTCCCTCCAACACAGAAAGGCTTGGAGGACTCAGAAGCTTACATACAGTCCTGGATACAGCAAATCTGTATCTGGAACACTAGTTACAGGAAAGGTAGGAAACAGGCTTATAGTTTTTTTTTTTTTACAGAAAAGTAGCAAAAACAGTAGTAAAAAACAATTCACATGCAGTGCAAGCTAGCACACTTGAGTATGCAGCAATATTAGACCAAACACAGTTTAAAAATGCAATTAAATTAAAAGGACTAAAAGCAAGTGCAGAAAGAGTTTATTAGGTAGAATGTGGTAAAGAGATGGGACGGGGGAGTGTCCCAGATCAAATCTACAGTGGGGCGGGCAACTGCAAAAGCCACCAAATTTAAACTACAAACCAAAAATAGGGAGGGTGAGTGGGACAAAACAGTTTCAACAGAGATCTAAGCAAAAACTAACAGTACAAATTTAAAACCAAAAAAAATATTCTCAGCTCTGTATATTTGCCGATCAGTCTCTCAGAACAGTGAGACAACAGTTTCAACACAGATCTAAGCAACAATTAAACTCTATAACCAAATGCTAAAAGCAGCTGAAGTTATGTGTATATACACTGTTTTATCTCGACATCTGAAATTTTAGCCTTCTATTTAACTATATACCTAGGCCAGTATGTTTATCTTTGCATTGTTTGTTATAGTGCTATTACTAGATTGAATGTTTTCTAGACTAGCCTTATCTGAACCTCTACATTATTATTGTTGTATTACATTTCTCTAGCTGAACCATTTTAAATACCTAACCAATCTGTTTATCAAAGTTAATCGTTTTGCCTAACACATCATTAATACCCTGTTATCTTACCTCCCTACCATCCTAGCTTTCTTTCCTTTAACCTGCAATAAGGGACCTATCTGGCTACAAAGGATATCCTCATCTACCTCAAGCCTTCACAACTTAAATCAACCTTTTCTGCTGCCCCAGTACATTCACCAGTTTGAACAGTTTCTGGCAAAGTATGTTTTATTATTCCCCACGTAGAAAGCAAGTCTGTGTTTAGCTTTTTTAACCCTATTAATCTATTTTGTCTCCGAGTCAGGAGAGATAGCAGCCAGACTCCTCCCCAGCACCTTTTTATTTAAGTTACTGTCTTCCCTCCATCTAGCTTACCCTTCACTACTTGTATACTACCGTGCCTAATCACCCTTGTAAAGCTTACACCGGCCACTAGGTGGCAGTCCAACCTAGACTTCACCCCTTACTCTCTTTTCAATTTGTATGAGTTTTGGCTCGTTACATTCCCTCAGATTTTCTCTTCTCTTGACCTATTGCCTAACTATTCCCCTATTTTTCTCTCTTTCTGCTCCTAGTCTGCATTCTTCTCATTCCCTTCCCTCTGCCGACTTGTTATCTCTTACTCTGTCCTCCTCTTGTCACTTTCTTTTCTATCATACCTATATCACTGAAAGCTCCTTACCTGCTCCACCTGCTCTCTCTTGGCTTTAGTGCTTACTGATTGTCTCCATCCCCTCTTGCTCTACCCGCTCCGTTCGCCCTGCGGGCTCACTCCGCTCCTCTACCCTCCCCCAAATTCCACCCACCCCCACTACCTCTAGATTTATACCCATATAGCCACACCTACTTCCTCTACACCAACCAAACTCCACCCCTTCCTCTTCCTATCCCCTCCTCTAGTCTTAGCACACCCACATCACCTCTCCCCACCTCCTTACTCAACACCTACATTGCTTATTAAAACCCCAACATGTCTGTAAAATATCCATCCTTTGCAATCCAACTACTACCCCTTCTAAACCTTACCCTCATCTACCATCTCACCCAGCCTTACCTCCTCAACCACACCCTACTCCTACATACAACCTACCCTCTCCACACATCACATACCTACCATACCAACTCCATCTCTCCTGAACTTTATCCCACTAACCACATCCTATGGTTTCATTACAAACCAATCCCTTCTCATAACACCTTTACACACACTTTCCACCCCATATCCTCTACTAATCCCTTAACACTCACCTCTCAATCAAAACATCTCAAATACCTCTACTACGTAACTCAACTCCTAACTTCCATACTATTATCCGGTGATATACACCCCAACCCAGGCCCAAACCTCCCCTCCTCTAATTCTAAATCCATCTTATTTGCATCCCTTAATGCACAAAGCATAGCTAACAAAATTCCAAATCTACATGCCTGGCTATCTCACAACACACCAGACATCCTAGCCATTTCTGAAACCTGGCTAAAACCACATATAAAAGATTCAGAGATAGTACCACCTAACTACTCAATCATCAGATCAGACAGAACCCATAAAAAGGGTGGTGGAGTAGCTCTACTCTACTCATCCTCCCTATGTATATCACCCTATGATAAAGCCATCCCCCAGTTCCATAATGCAGAATTAATACTGGCTCATCTCCAGCTAAACAAACACAAATATATATATACATTGTCTCTCTTTACATTCCCCCAGGAGACAATATTCCAATACTTGAAGAAATCCTCTCCTGGCTCTCAGCTAACATTAAAAATGAAACTATAATCATGGGAGATACCAATATTAACTGGTCCTCCATTCAGTCCCCCTCTCACTCCCTTAACATCAACCTATACAACTACTCTAAACTCATCAACTCCATTACTAGACCAAGCAAAGACTTCACCGCTGGCAACATCCTAGACTGGATTCTAGTCTCTCACCCTCACTACTATCCAGATAGCGGAACCATACCTGACTCCCTCAGTGACCACCTACCTATATTCACTAGACGTCTTCCTTCTCACTTACAAGTCACTCATAATTACATTACTACCCGACGCCATAAAAACTTTAACCCAGAAGCTTTCTGCAATACCCTAAAATCACTTAACTGGTACCCCTTAAAAACTCTACCCCTTGAAGATGCGATCACTCACTTTAATACCACATTCCTAAACCTTCTAAATACTCATGCTCCTTTAAAAAACAAAATAATAAAAAGACAATCCACCCCCTGGTTAACTATAAACACCCTAACCACCATGCGACTTAGAGACAAAGCTTGGACACAATATCAAAAGAACAAATCTACATCTTCCCTCAATGAATACAAAACTCTTCGTAACTCAGTTAAAAAACTTATCTCTGCAGACCGTCGTTACTACTTCACCCAACTGCAAAGTAACCACAAAACTAACCCTCAGAAATTCTGTAGGGGTATTACTACCCTCTTAAAACCTGGGACCACAGAAAACCCTATCCCTTGCCCAAATGTAGACAACACAGATCTTGCTACCCAATTCAATTCCTTCTTCATAGACTCTATCTCCAAACTTACCTCCTCTTTCTCAAATAACAATCCTTTCCCTACCTCCACTTCTCCTCAGACTTCTCCCACCTCTCCTCCTGCTTCTCTCCCTCCAACTTCTCCCACTTCTCCTCAGACTTCTTCCCCTCCAACTTCTCCCACCCCTCATCATGCTTCTCCCCCTCCAACTTCTGCCACTCACTCCACACCCCCACCATTCTTCATTAAACCTGTTCCTACATCCATCATAAAAAACTCCTTAAAAAACTAAAACCATGCACTAATGCCCCAGATGACATTCCCTCATACTTCCTTAGCATAGCAGCAGAAGCCATTGCCCTCCCTATCAGCATACTAATTAACCGCTCCATCCAAGAAAGTATTGTTCCTCAAATCTGGAAAAGCCTACATCATTCCCCTGCATACAGGTGGTACCAATACTAATATTACCAATTTCCATCCCATCACCATCCTCTCTCCCCTTTCAAAAGTCCTAGAGAAATGTATCCATCAACAACTCCTTCCCCATCTCATGGACAACAATCTATTAACTCCCACACAGCATGGATTCAGACCCCATCATAGTACTATGACTGTCCTCCTATCCTTCCTTGAAACTGTGAATAAAGCAAGACATTCTGGCCTCACTGTATCTACCATCCTACTCGATCTCTCTAAAGCTTTCGACACTATCTCTCATAATCTACTTCTTACTAAGCTATCTAACTTAAACCTTTCCCCCTCTTCCCTCCATTGGTTTACTAGCTATCTCTCCAATAGGCAACAAGCCGTCAAGTGGAAAAAGGCCACCTCCTCCTTCCTCAACACCCCTACAGGTGTTCCACAAGGTTCTATTTTAGGCCCCCTCCTCTTCAATATCTTCATCAATGACTTTTACCACTCTATCCCCCTTGCAAACATTATTCAATATGCAGATGATGCAACAATCATCTGTGCTGCCTCATCCATCCCAACTCTTCTAAAACTTACCCAAGATGCCTTCACCACCACAGAACAATGGATGAAAGACCACCATCTTGCACTCAATGCTGCTAAAACTAAACTTATGTTATTTACCCCCTCCAAAACTCATAACTTGGATAGATCTCTATTCTCCATCACCAGCCAAAACAACACATCTCTTGAGCTAGTATCTGAAACCAAACTACTAGGAGTCCAAATTGATGACAAGCTCAAATTCAACTCCCACCTCCTACTAAATATAAAAAAAACTCACCAGAAACTAGGCCTGCTCTACCGTCACAATCGGTTCCTCACCTCAACTACCAAAATTACTCTCTCTACCACATTTCTCCTTCTCTCCCTTCTCTATGGTGCCCCTCTTCTTATAAACCTACAATCATCCCTGAAAACCAAGCTCTCATCTTGTTACAATAAAATAGCCAGATTCGCCACCAGTAACAAATCATCCACCCATCACTGTGAACCTCTCCATAAACTCAACTGGCCAGAGCTTCCCAACTACCTCTACTACACTCAGCTCACCTATGCACATAAACTCATTTTTCAGCCATCCCTCTGTCCCTCTCTCTCAACTACTTTAAAAATGCATAAAACTCAAAGACTTCTAAGATCTAATAATCAAAACCTCCTAGAAGTTTACAGACCCCTACACCCTCCAGGACAAAACCTCCTGTCCTTCTCATTAGCACGCCTATGGAACTCCCTTCGTACAATTGCAAGCCTGCCATCCTTTAAAAAATCTCTACACTCTCATTTAACATCCTCTTGGGAATGCTCCGGTTCACATCCCTCATAACCTACTCTCTAATCCCAATACTTTCCTCTTTCCTTTTTCTCAAATCCCAGCTAGCAAATTCATGCTGGCTCCTAGCATACAACTCCTTATTTGTACCCTGAAATTTTTAGCAAAAAAAAAAAAAATAAATAAAATTTTTTTTTATGCCTGTATCACTTGTTTTTGTTGATATTTTTTCTTCAATTTCTCATATAAACTATGTGTGTAACATAACCTTTGTATAATCTGTATGTGGAATATAATCTTTGTATAATCTGTATGTGGAGCTTTTCTCCCCAGGACTCCATTGAAAATGGGTTCTTTAGGCCCAGTGGACTATCCTGGTTAAACACCTGCAAATAAATAAATAAATAAATAAATATAACCAAAAAAATATATACTCAGCTCTGTATAATTGCAGATAATATGTAAGGCAGTCTCTCAGAACACAGGTTCCAGCAATTTGAATGCAGCTGTTACTATGCCAACTGAAGACACAGCAGAAAATGGGAATATATATATATATATCTATCTATCTATCTATATATATATATATATATATATATATATATATATATATATATATATGTGCGTGTACACACACACACACACACACACACACACACACACACACACACACACACACACACACACACACACAAACATAAAAGATACATAGGCGAGATATGTTCAAACGTACTACCAGAGCCATGCATGACTATTTGCAAAACAGTATCATAGTATTAGTAGAATACTGGGCTATGGACCAAAAGGGCCTTTTATTCTTAGGCATGCTCCTCAATAACATTTGATGCATACTGGCCCCCAATGATTTTGTCATGTTATATAAATGAGCATAGGCAGCTCTAACAGTGACTTAGGTGTCTCTCCAGCCACTGATCCAAGTTTTGCTTGAATAAGTGCAGGGATGAACTCTGCTTCACATAGGTGGGAAACCTGTTCCAGAGAAATGGATGCTTCTGAGACACGTACTTGACCTTCCAGCATGCCCTGTTTATATTACAAACAAGGTGTAGGTCCCAGGATTGGTTACTCCTGATACTATGTGTTTTGTGGATGTACAACAGATCCATAAAGGTTGGATCAGTGGATGCTTTATAGGCAAGGCATAGGTCCCCTCAAACAATCTGTAGATGACAAAATGTAAGGACAAGGCATTGAGGCAGTCTGCATAGGACTTGTTTTCTATATAATGTTTTTTTTTTTTGTGTGAAATCTCTGAGACCACTTCAGCTGTTGCATATACATGACCAGGTATGTACCAAAGGCGGCATTGTACTCAGGGATTGGTCATATGAGAACAAAGTACAAAGGAACAATGACATGTTTGAATCCAGATGCCATATCTATTTATAGGTTGTGCAACATAGAATGATTTCCTCACTACAGCAGACACATGATAGTCAAATGCTAAATCAGTGTTCCCATGTGTTCCCAAATCGCAGAATGCAGAGTCTACTTTTAGAGGTGTATTGCCAATGCAGTGATTTGCTGGGGCAGCTATCTTTCCAAAGATACTACGATGCTCTTTAGGGCATTGAGTTTTAGATCATGAATCTGGCACCAATTATTAGTCTGTGTCAAGTGTTCTTAGAGGAGATTGAGTCTTAGGTGGACTCACAGACTGCACCAAATATGCAATCATCTACAAACTTCATCAGCCAGAGTCCAGAACCCCAAGCTAAAATGACTGATGGAAGCAAGGTGTAACTTGTGAACTGTTAATAAAGCTGAAAGTTTAATAGATGGTTGTGGTGAAGAAAATCATTTAAAATCAAAATATGCTAGAGATTTCATTAAACAATAACAGATTAAAAAAAAAAACATGCATACTTGCACATACCGGTTCATGTCCTGCAAATGAGTATGTGGTAAATGAAAGAAACAAAACAGATAAAGTGACAGACTTAGTTAAGAACATTTGGATGTGCATGATATATCTGACTAGGTACATGCAAAAGGGACATAGTGCTCTATATTTGGCTTACGTTTGTTTGAGTCTTGAAGGACATTACCTTTGTTTATTCCAGTTAAGATGCAATTAGAATTTGTTTGGACTAGACAGAAGCATTTCCTGACTATTGTAGCTACATGACAGTCAAAAAAGTTGGAATTATGAATTGAGTTGCCATGGTCCTGGACTACAATGGAAGTTTCAAGTTGACTACTGGCTATACTACAAACTGCAGACAAGAGGCATTTACCAGATATGACAATACCACACTACTTTACATTTGAGTCAAACCATTTTTCTGTACACCATTAGTTTGTGAGGATTTGTTCTTGCTGTAGCAGTTTTATATCTTGATGGCAATAAATGATAACACCAAACTTGCTGTCATTGACAAACTTGTCTAGTCACAGGACCATATGCATGGTGGGGAGGTCAAAAAGAAAACTCTTATCAAAGTGTTGACAGCAGATTAGGTAATTGCCATTTGAGAGAAAATATTTTGTTGGAAGCACTGCAAAAAACAGATTTTGTCCAAGTTTCACTCTAAATGCTTTAGGCAAAAGATTTTTGGAGTCAGGAATCTATAAACATATATGCCAAAAAGAATTGGGTTCAAAATTTGAACAGTGGGGTAGTTGACTAGTTTCTTTCTCACTTTTTGAAGAAACACTTTCCACCTTCATTACTGTGTTTTGCTTTTCAGCCTGTCTATAATCTATATCACCATTTAGAAGTCTACCTTGAGGTCTTTTTTTATTTACCATGTCAGCATTTGTTCTAATATAAAAAGCCATGGTTAGATCCATATATGCTATATAGACTGAATGATCAATATCCATTACCTCTGTTACTTAGCAAAATTTGCTCATTTAAGTAGACCTGCTTTACCCTTGAGAAAACAAAACTGTTGTGGGGACGCTTAAATGAAGTTTTGAATATTGTAGTTTATGAGCTCATTGACTATATCTTCCACCCTCAAGCCCTTATTACATCTAAACTACTCATTGCCATGTACATGCTCCTCAGTTGGGTAAGCCCACTGTGCTTGGTCAGTTCATACCACCTTCATAACCACTATCACCTTCTACACAAACAACTTTTGACCACTCCTTCTCAAATCCCTTCCTAAATGAATCCCCAATTTACAATTTGATTTCTTTCTGACCTTCACACTGTATCTACCGCCTTCAAATACTGTCAAGAAAGATTTTATTACCAGGCTCTATGTCAGAAAGTACCCTAGTATTCTTACCCCTATCCTTGACTCATCAGCTGTGCAATGTCTTTCTTCTCCATCTACTAGTTTTAAATAATATTTTATAATGAATGTTTCACACTCCTTATCTCAATTTTATTTATTCCTAAAATCTATACTCTAACCCTCCTTACCTGTGCCATTTAAGTTATATCTAATGTCAGCTTGTTACTTATATTGTGCATGAACTGTCTGCTTGCTAAATGCTTTATACTTAGAAAGTAATATAATTCATTGGTTCATAGATTTGTACTAAGCTAACTGCCCTTGCGAGCCATTTTAAGCCTAGCCAATATTCCCTTGTGAGACTCAAACCCTGCACCTTGTGTTTGTAAGGCAAACACCTTAACCATTAGGCCACCCTCCCCACCCATGTATAATGTATAATGTTGTCATATAAGCAACACCTGTTTTATCTTAGTATAGTGTCATTACAGAACAATTACTTGACTGTATCAAGATGTCTTAAGAACTATGTAATGTGTCGTTGCAAAAAGACTGATTTGCCAAGACTGCTGGAACTTTCCTCCCCAGGCCTCCACAATGAAAGTGGGTTTTTCCCAGTTAGACTTTCAATATCAACAATGACACATAAATAAATAAAACGTTCCAGGGTCATGTACATTTGGTTCATTTGGCTGATGGGTCTAGAGTTCCTAGTGTCATTGATAGGACTTATAAAAGCTGTTTTCTACTCCTCACGTACATACCATGCGGTTAGGTTAAAGTACAGCAATTACAGGAGTGCTTCTACATGGGCATGTTTTCTGATAATTAGTCAGTATCCAGGTAGATATTCTGGGCCCATGGGTCAGGATTTTTTAGTTTTCAACAGTACAGTTAGGAACTGAACAATAATGATCTTAGCAGGTATATGTCAGTCACAGATTTGCAGACTTCCAATGACTGTATCTGTTTGCAAGTAAATTAGCTATATGTTAAAAGTCAACATGAGCAGAAGTATTTATAATTTGTTCACAACATTGCAGGGTATTATTTTTCAATTTCCTTGTATAATTAAGGAAAGATTTGTTGTCATCCCAGGCTTTTGATGCTAGTATTAATTCATGTTTACCTTTTACACCTTTGACTTTCATGGTGTTCATTTGTCATTTCTTGTTTGCATTTTTGATAAAACCTTAAAGTGATTAGCTTTTTATTTCTTGTACATTGGAACTTTTTATTTATTGTTTTTTTGTAAAGAGCATACTTAAATCAGTGTTATATAAGGTGAATTATTTTCAAATTTCTCATTATATTTGGTTCTAGTTAGGACTGCTAGATCTATGCCATTTATTGGTGGGAGTAGAAATCAGTTGCATAAGATTCAGCTGAAGCTGCATGGGGCTGGTCAAGCTGTAAATAAAGTAAGACAGCTTATCATAGGAAATAAGTACGATTGCCTGTTTAATGTTCTTACATCTAAAACTACTTACAGTGGTAGTCCTTGCCACTTTAAAGGTGAAAGTTGCTAATTCATATTCTGACTTGACAAAAAAGGCAACATTATAGTCATGGTACACTTGGGGGTTAGGCTGGTAAAGACTAGGTTCAAAATGTCCTTATGCCTGTTTGGTTGGGTATCTGTTCATTCTAGGGAGTTGTCATTTCTTAGGTCTCGGAATATTTGGGCTTACTGTCCTTTTGAGGTGGACATACACCAGTTAATTGAAAAGTAATTGAATTCTCCCAACTTAAATGTATTATTCATTAAAACGTCAGTGAGGACTTTTAAAAACAGTGCCTTATAGCAGGCTATAAAATAATATTTTATCTTGTTAAATGTAAGCATTCAATAAAGTTTTTGAATCTTATGACATCTGCCTAGAGTAAATATCATCCCTGACAAGTATGGAAATATCCAGCTAGTTACGCTCATATCTGAAAGCACGGTACGTTATTTTTGGGTGTTACTGAAAATGCAGGGAGTTTCCAGTTGGTCTACTAGAATACCTATTCCTATTGCATTCTAACTACTTGGAATTACAATTGGAAATTTTTGTTGCCTCTTTTTGTATTCTAACATTATATATTTCAAAATCTCTTTGGAGCAGGTGAGCAGAAAACTTTGGGATTTTTCTGGATGATTCAAACACAAAATGCATTCCATGTGAACATATGTGGGTGATATTATCTTGGTGGATGCAAACCTATGGAATTATTATTTTTTTAGAGAGCTTATAAAGTACAAAAGAGTCAAAGCCAAAACAAAGAGAGAGAATATTTGGCAAAACAAACAATCATGAAGAATTTCATTCAAAGCCAAAACAAAGAGAGAGAATGTTTGGCAAAACAAACAATCATGAAGAATTTCAAATTGAAGAAAAGAGAAAAAGGAGGAGAAAAGAAGAAGTCTTACATATTGTAAAAAAAGAAGGAAAAGTTTTCCTGAAAGAAAACAAAGAATTGCAGCCTGGAGTGTTTCTGGTGTCTGAATCAAAACCGTGTCAAGATCAGGAAAGGTCGGCATTACCAATGCATGATGGGAATAAGGATAACTCTACACACATGGGAAGTGTTACTGCCAACCTCTTCTAATTTCTGTGGCTTTATTACTTTTGCTAGAGGGAAATTAGCTTCTTTTGAGATCTTTTACAGCAGATTATAGCTGAAAATGGACCCTGGGGCCAGTCTTCTTACATAAAAAAGAAAATGAATATTACGTTTGGACCCTTATTTGTAAATTATGTCAGAGGGACTATGATTACTGTAAACAGTGACACTCATTCTTTAAAAGAGAAGTGTTCCTTTATAAAAGAAAAAAATGATGATTTCACTGATTTAACAGTTAACACCGTAATCACATTGTGCAGTAAGAATGTTTTCATTAATTTTCAGGCTGTTTTTGGCTACTCTGAAAAAAAAAAAGATCTGTTTCCAAAATCACACAGAGCTGTCACAATACCTGCATACCCCAGATATTATGTATCGGGTTCAATAACTTGGTTAATTTTCTTTACAGCTTAAATCATAGTTGGGATTAACAAAAAAATGTATTTCTGTTGCTAAGCTACTAGTTGCACATAAACTAAGTGTATATTTGATTTAACAAAATTTCTATGCATTGCGATTGAAAGAAAATCCCTAGCATTTATTCATATTATTTCTTTTCAAGTTCATTAAAAAGTTTGAGAAAAGCTACTTAATAGAATAGTTAAATATGTTAATTGAATGCCACACTGGAAATGGACATTTTAAAAAGGTCACGAAGAGCTATGATTAAAAGTAATACCAGCTTATTTTATTAAGCTGAGCTCAGACTGTCTCGATATAGTTGGGAGTGTTAATGAAGAGAAGATTGGAGTGCTTTAAGGTAAAGCTTCTTCTGTTTTAAAACGGTATGAGATATGATACTCAAACTAATCTGCAAGTTCCCATAGTTTGGAATACCAAGACGACAAAATTAGTGATCCTGCAGAATTTTTGAGTGTCTGCAGGTAACGGAAACTAATTTAATGGTCAAGCATGCAAAGGAAAATTCTGTAGCAGGTAAGCTCATTATAGCTCTTGAAAGTTGTTTTATCTAAGGGATAGTAGAGCAGCACCCTTAATAAATGAGATAATATGCATGAGTCACTTACAGTCTGTGATTACAACTTAACAAGCAAGAACAGAAAATAAAATTCTTCTTCTTCTTTCGGCTTTTCCCAGTTAGGGGTTGCCACAGTGGATCACCTGTCCGCTCATGATTGGCAGTGGAGTTTTACAGTGTCGAGTTGCCAGCCCGATGCCCAACCTTCCACTTAAGGCACACACATGCACACACTCACACCTAGGGCCAAGATTTGGAGTATCCAATCCACCTACAGCATGTCTTTGGGATGTGGGAGGAAACCGGAGCACCCAGAGGAAACCCACACGACCACAGGAAGGACATGCAGACTCTGCAAAGAAGGCAGCCCAGCCGAGGATCGAACCAGAGAACCTCTTGCTGTGAGGTGGCAATGCTAACTGCTGCAGCACCGTGGCCACCCAAGAACAGAAAATAAAATAATATTGCTTAATTTTTTTAAATCTCTCATTGTCTCAAGGTTTATATTTTAAAACTATAAAAGGAAGTTTGTTATCCCATCTAAAACATAAAAAGTTTTTTTTATCTTTGTTTTCTTAATATTTAATTTAAATGGACATTTTCAAAGACTAAAATACAATGAATCACTTTTTAATATTTTCTTAAACATGCCAATAGTAAATCACTAAAATCTTTCTGTCTGTTTACTCTTTATTCCTATCTCACGAATTAATAAGATGTTTTATAATTGCTTGCAAAGTGGTACTTCAAAATGAAGTTAACTGCAAAGTCAAAGCCCTGTTCTGTAATTGTATCTAAGAGACAATGTATCACTGCTGGCTCAATGCCTTGTACTGGTAATCATTTGAAATGTCAGGACTCACTATAGTGAGTCCAGAAACATGGAGACTAAATGACTGAAAAAAGGGCTTGGATCTGCTAAGTCAGAGATGGTCATTTCTTGGAAAATTGTTAGATCTCAGAGATGGTATATATAAGTTTGAGAGTGTGTGTGGCTTGGAGGATGCTTGTACCCCTTCAAAAAAGAAGTTTAAAGGAGAAGGGCAATGTTTGAGACTTGCTCTTCTCTTGGACATTTGGCCTCTGGGTGTTTGCACTTAGCATTGCAAGTGCCGACATTTTTAATAGGAACCACTATGGATTTAGGTCATTAGAAATCATACTTAACCTAAATTAACTTTAGCTAAACTTTACAGAGCTAAATAAACCATACTTCAGCATTAAACTGGATCTTTAATATGACTCTCATGTGCAACCTGTAACAGTATTGTTGACTGTAAATTAACACTGTTGCAGTGGCCTGAAGTGTGCCTTTTACACTAATTTTATGTTATGTAAGTTTGCCACAAATTCACATCTAACGAAAACTGGCTTATTATGTGGAAATGTATGTACTAAAAATAATAAGCATGTTGTATGTTTTGAAGACAACAGCAAACATGATAGAAACTATTTGTGTTCTTTCAGACATTTATGCAAAAAAGTTGTGTTGCACTTATTTTTTCCAGTAAGATGTAATATGTAAAACAAATGTTCATATAACAGTATATTTTCTACTCAGGGGAAAGACATTCAGCTTAAAAATACTGAAGGCAAGCCTTTGCTTCTTTAATGAACAAATATACTGTACAGGTCTAATGCGCCTTAGAGATTCTTGGTATAGATAACACAATGATCTCTTTATTTAGATTGAGTCTTGCTGAATCTTACAATTCTCCCTTGGACATGTAACTGTGAAAACAGGCAAAGTATAATCAACAATTCTAAACAAAGATGGAGCTAGTCTTTAGCTGGGGACTTATTAACAGAGAAAATGCACATTAACTGAAAAAGTATCAAGAGTTACAGATGTACAGAATATAAATAAATTAGTGTAGATGATCTCCTTGAAGACATAACTTAACTATAATGCATGAAAGCATAGTAGAAGCAAGACTCAGTAAGAGGAAATTATGTTTTTAGCCCATAGATACTTTCTAATTTAGATGTTAGAGAGCTTCTTTTCTTTTTTTCACATTTTTTACAATTTGTATATTTATTTTGAAAAAAAAAAGAGTTGTGCCTTAAAGATAATTGATATCATCAGAATATTTAAAATGTGATATATATTCCTAGAATAAGCAGTAAGTCTGGTCCTGTTTTCATAGTTTTGACTAACTGGTACTATAACATTTGGGGAAGAAGGAGCTGGTACTGGACAGTCATAATTTCCACATTCCCATTGTGAAACATGCTATGTGCGCATATGTATCCATGTGTACATTAATTCTACTCAAGTGGCAACTACTATTGGTGATTTTAAATCAGAAGGCAATGGGTTTGCTCTGAGCTGATAGAAATCATGGGAGTGTCATAGATTATAACTATAATCTATAGCTGTACAGTGTGATGTTTATCAGCATGTGGCAGGTGCTGTTCATTATTCAAGAAAGCAGTATGCATTTACCTTATAAGTTTAAGGCCACCTGGCCTATGTATAGTATTGGGTGGCAGGCGTGGGAGTCAAACAGCAATACTGTTATAGAACTTCATATATTGATATGACTGGGGTGGAAATTAGAACCTATAGTTCCTGTCAGTCTCATTATAATTTGTTTGCTGCAGGTGGGATAATATGACTGCCATATATGTGATACCCTCAATTTTAATTAATTTTGCTTACCATAATGAGGACTACACTATATATTCTCACATGAGACCTAGATAATTGACTGGATATTCATACATTGACCCTGCACTTAACTGGTTTGGTCCTTCTTGAGAGGGGAAGTTCATTGTACAGTTGGATATGGCAAAGCATAATTGACAAAATACTCATCTGCCGTGAACTTTTCTATGAATCCTACAATAAACTGTGCTGTCCCTTATGCTATTAATTTGCAAGGACTGTAAATCATCTTACCACTTTCAAAGCAACTGTTTAGGTAAAGCATATTTGCAAATAATATAACCCAGTAAAGGATAAAGTATATTTATGATAATACTGAGGTCTCCAGTCATTAGCAAGTTACTATATGCCTGAGAAATATATTTTAAAAACTCACCATAAATGAATTTGTTAAATCTTGTCAAGAGCAGATAAACAAAAGTTTATGATGAGAGATTATGCGTTTTTATAACACATGGTGGAAGTTCAGCTGCCTAGATGTTTTAAAAATAAAAATGCTGCAATGTGAAATGTCTTATTTGACTCCGCACTAGTTACCATAAGAATCAGTGGCAATGTCTAAACAGTCAGTGACAAAGGTCACATATAAAAAGACCATTTTAGGTGACACAAATACTGAGTTGCAGCATCGATATGATAACAAGATTTATTTTAATCATTATTTTCTGGAATGAGAAGTCATTAATTGCAATGTCCAGCACAGTTCACTAACTGCAATCATAGATGCTCTATTAGACATTTACATTTTTATGAAAAAGTTTGCAAAAAAGTCACAGGTAACTTCATCTCCCATTTGTGTGACTGTGCAGGGTGAGTCAGTGCATTTAATAAGCTCAGATTGTTTACTATGTAGTTCTTTGATCACTGGTGGCAGGGAAATGCAGTATATGCATCGATGTGAGCTTCTTTGAATTAAAACAGTAAGACTCAAACGTCAAAGAGCACACTATATAACTTCAATTTCAATGCAGAGCTTAAGTATTAAGACCTGTTAGGAAAAGATTAATTAAAGGATGGAAAAAAAAATGAATTATATCCTGATATAAATGCATATTATAGATGCAAAGTGCAACTTAAAACCCATACATTCAGACTGAATCAATCTATTCAGGATAAAGAGAAATTATAAAAATCCCAGGGCAATTTATCTAGAGAGATTGATGATATTTTCTTATTGTGGGATGGTTCTATGTCATTATTGTATGAATTTGTATGTTATCTTGAAAGTGCTACAACTTTATTAAAGTTTACACTACTCCCCTTTTAATATTGATTTTTTCGATGTTACCATTGCTAAGACTGGAGAAGATTTTCTTAGGAGTAGCACATACAAGAAATCATGTAAAAATAATAGTCTGCTAAATAGGTCTAGCTTGCAAGCTGGTTACGTCTACAAGAATGTAGTAAAAGGAAAATTTATGAGAGCATCTAGATTAAATAATGAAGACAATTATCTGCAGTGAGCATTTCAAGGCCTGTGTAATAATTTTGTTAGTAGAGGTTATTCTGTAATTGATATTAGTGAGACGATTAATAAGGTATTCCATGGTAGAGATGGTAATGTAGGGCAATATTTTTCTTCTAATAATAGTTTGGAATAATGCATCTCTTTGTGTATTTACTGCAAAATCTAGAATTACTAGGATCCCCCTTACATATTCTAGTGACATTAACTTGGTTTGTGATGCACTTAAGAAGAGCTGGCCAATTTTAATGGCCAATGATACAATAAAAAATTGTGGGTATTCAACTGAGATTTTGTTTTAAAATTTTGTTTTAAAAATAATAAATCCCTAAAGTGACAGCTTTATTATAAACTAAGACCACGGATGTATCATCAGAATATATAGGTACATATCCTTGTAATTTCTGAAATGCATGAAAATACATTTGTTCTACTAAATATTTTATTCATCCAGATACTGGTATTTGTTATACACCCTAAGTTGTTTGCAGATTGCCATAGTATAGGTTTGGTTTATTTGTTTTTTGCACTGTTTCTTCATGTTTTTATATAGGAAAAATGAATTGATCATTAAAATAACGTATTTTAGAGCATGAATATGATATACAAAAATAAAACATCTAGGGTGCTAGCTAAACATGTTAATTCATATGGAAATTCACATTCATTTCAATTTTTTAGTGTTGCAACTCATTACTACTGATTTGAGAGGGGGTGAATTTATTACCAGAATAGAATATGCCAAAATGAAATGGATTATTACTTTGCAAGTCGATAAGCAATTTCGCTTAAATGATGTTGCACCTTTAAAACGGGCATTAAAGTCGTGTGGTTTATTTCATTGATTTATTGGATGCTGTATATATTCACTGTGATTTGGATTGTGATTCACTGTATTTTTATGGTCTGATGAAGTGCCAGCAAACATGGAAGTACTTACCAATTTATTAAGGTTTTGTTATACTTTTGAGCAGTGTTGGTTAGTCCTTTCAATTTTTGCGGTTTATGTAGAGAGAACATCAACTCCTCTCTCAGTCCATAAGCCCAACCAAATAGAAATCCATATGGACTGTAGAAATCTATGAAGCATTAAATCAAATGTAAGTACTTGTTAGTTCATTGCTGCTACTTAATTGATATCACACACAAAAAAATAATACAGAACTCTGACTACAAATCTGCAGTCCAAAAGAACCACAAAGAAAAGCACCACGGCTCTGATGGATGCAAAAACCAAGTTTAGAGCAACATGTTGCATAGCCAACATGCAAGCCATGCCATTCTCATCAGAATAAACAGTCCATAGAGGTAGAGGATGACAAACCATCAGGATTCTTCAAAATGATGGCATATTGCAGTCAATAAAAAGTATTGCTGGAAAGGCAATACTGTACTTGAAAACTGGCAGCAGTGCTTCTCAGGGTTAATAACAGCATTTGTCTAACTCACAATTTCAGCATTTTTCAAAAAAGTCAGATTAAAGAATGAACCAGGCTCATGGCAAAACAAAGAACTCTGAGCTGAAGGAGTAAAACACCAAAAAACATGAACCAGAAGATCTTTTTTTTTTTTTTTTTTTTTTTGCAGCCATCTGCTGCCATCTGTGGACATAGTCCTATGATTTTTATTAAGTCTGCATTCAGAACTGATATGCTTTTGTGGCATAGGTTCATAGGTTCATAGGTAGGTACTAGGCTATCGGCCCAAGGGCCTATGTAAGCCTAGCCAGCAAGGTACCATAGCTTACACCACCCAAGAAAGTTATTTTCTTG
Organism: Protopterus annectens; assembly: GCF_019279795.1. Taxonomy (NCBI): domain Eukaryota; kingdom Metazoa; phylum Chordata; order Ceratodontiformes; family Protopteridae; genus Protopterus; species Protopterus annectens. The sequence continues at coordinate 1,473,377,357 of NC_056737.1, read as the reverse complement.
TGCCACTGTCCAGCAGAGACACAGAAGTGATCCCCTGAGTGTATTTCCTATTTCCCATCTACTCAAGATTTTTCTTGAAGAGTGCTAATGAAGAACTTTGATTGACATAGATGGGTAGTCTGTTCCAGAGTATGGGAAGTCTCTGGGACAGGAATCTATCCCTCCAGCGTGTCCTGTTTATTGTGGTGACAAGGTTTAGGTCCCTAGAGTGTGTAGCTTGGAGGGATTGGGATTTCTTTAGGTGTAGCATGTCCAACAGCATGTGCGTGAATGACACAATAAACTGAATTTGAAGAGGTTAATGTTTTATTATGCAATTTTTTGGGACTGTTATTCACATCCTTTTGATCTCTTGTGCATGAAAATTAAAATAAGTATATAGTAGCCATAAATTTAATTTTTGAGGTACTAAAGTAGTCAATCACATTTCTTGAGATTTTTAAATGCATCGTAAAAAAATGCCTAATTTCTCATTTATTTTTAAGTGTTCCAATCAATATAAACATAGTGGAACTTCCACCCACACTTATGACTGAAAGAAAGAATCATAAAATAAAATCAATACATAGTTGGGTTTGGAGTAATGGTGAAGGTTTTTACCACACTTACACAAAGTACAAGGTTCAGTTCTCACCTTTTGAAGGGAAATCAACTAAGATTAAAATGATCTGTAAAGACATATTGCCTAGTAATTGTATTTAATGATATATACAATTATGCTATCAATAACAACAGCCTTGTTGCAATAAATTAAATATGAGTAAAATGACCAGTGCAATGATGACAACAATAACAGGAAAGCAGTACATTATACAGTATAACAACATAATCCTGTAAAGTACAGGCTACCAGATCCTAGACAAGAAATGTTGTTTATGATCTAACCCCTTTCCAAATATTTACAGTGATTTTTTTTTACTGCAATGCAGAAACATACTAAATTATACATATAACAATATGTAGGGAAAAATAAGTGCATAAACTTTTGCTATATGAACCTGAAAAATGCTTCTCAGACATGAAGAACTATATTTTAAATAGTTTTAATGTTTCACCAAAAATTGAGGAATCCCTCATTATCTCAGATTGTTGTGAATACTTCCATGATGATAGCTGAATTTTAGTAAAGTAAGACTATATACTAAGAAACTGTATTATGACTCAGCACAATATTAAAAAGAAAAGCCTGATACATCTTGAAACCAGGTTAAAAAGATAGCTAGCTAACAAGGCCGCTAGATAATCATAAATGACCAAAAAGCAATGAATATGTCTGCATTCCAACTTAACTTTGGAAAAAAAATTGCAGAGTTCTTAAATAAATAGTCAAATCACAATTGGATCTCATGAGAATGTATTCATGAATAATATGAAAAAGTGAGCTACAGAACCTTAGCCAACAACTATACTCAAGTGAGGAGACTTTTCTCATAAGCACTAAGTTATGTGGGTCATATGTGAATAATGTAATAAATTGTTGATGAAAACAATTTGCATAGTTAAGAGAATTGTATGCTGCTTCTACTTCCAGATATCTACATATTCTTATTTTTATTTGTTTTTATACTAAAGACCAATAATAAGAGCCATTATTAACTGAGATGCAGATAACTTTAGTTCTAACTTCACCACCTCACCTCTTACACTCCCAGATCTTATACCTATTATTGCAACCCCCCCCCCCACCTCAAATCCCCCAATGAACAAGTCCTCTAGGCACTATTCAAGGCCAAGAATTCTGTTTTTATGGAGCAGTATAAAATATCGGGTTGTATACTGGCTGGCTTGAAACAGGACCTGTCAAACCTTAAAACAGTCTTTGTGCTAGACAAATAGAGGACAGCAATTATCATCCCCTTGAACGATGTTTGCACATCAATGGGCTTGGGAAATAATCAACCATACATCCCAGCTTCATCTATAAGGCTATTGAAAGTATCATTATGGAGTTAATAAATAAGGACATGAGTAACCTACAAACTCTTAACCCAGGCCTGTTGGGATTTGCAAGGGCAGATCTTGTCTAAACAACCTGATTTTTTGAGGAGGTTAGTAAAGCAATGGCAGTGGAGAAATCAGTACACATTGCGTATCTAGATATCATAAAAACTTTCAAGTCCATTCCACAGTCAAGTATCATAGACAAACTATGACAGCTAAATGTTAATCCCCATATAATTCATTGAATAACTAACTGGATCCCCAATAGAGCTCAGGAAATTAATGTAGCCTGCTCTTTCTCCTTCAGATGTCCTGTCACTAGTGGTGTACTCCAGAATTTGGTCCTTGGGTCACTCCTTTTTCTTCTGCTTATCAGATGCCAAAGCTACTGTTACTGATTTATGGCTGTTCAAGTGTGCAGATGTCTGTAAATATGGTAACATAATAAATTCACCACAAGATACCAAGAACAAATAGCTGTTGTCAATACCATAGATTAAAATTAAATGTCAAGAAGTGTATAATAGTATCCTTTGACAGGCAAGATATCCTTTGAAACTATCACATTGGCAACCCTCCTGTGAAAATCAATGCAGTAATAAGGAACTTGTGAACCTATGTTAATAGCAAGCTGTCCTTCCATTACCACATATCCACTATTGTAAGAAGGTCCTTTTTCATTGCACAGCTAATTAGTGAGGTAATGTTTGGCTTCCATGTTCAGGGATGTGGTCATTTCTTTGCATTCTTCTATCAAGTTGAGATCACTGACCATAATGTCCCCTTCAGTATATACCTGTCCAATCACTGAACAGAGCTTGCATGTCCATAATGCTTTATAGCTAAGATAATTAAGGGCCTAGATAATAAAAACTATGTGCATGTTTTCCAAGTCTTGTCCCTCTTTTCAGTGTTATACAAGCTACTGAGATCCAGCCTCTGCTTTATATTCAGAGCCTGAACAGTTCCTGTTAGACCTACTGTGCAGTAGTAATGTAGGCATAAATGGCTCCCTATTACACTGTCGCAGATGCAGGTCGTTGATTGCGTCTTTGTCGAACTGAAAAGCACAAAAAGGCAAAATAGCGAAGGGGGTTTTCAGTGAATTCTTTCCCTGGTTAAGAATTTGTTTGGCTGCTTTCGCTACTTTGTCTTTTCGGCACTGTAGTGCAATCTCGGAGTTGGTATATTTAAGTAGGGGGGGTTGGGGGTGTGAGGGGCGAAGCCCTCCACATTATGTAATGTTTAATAGTTTTTATTTCTCGGAACAGCAATTTTTTTTCCTCGGAAAAAAAATCGCTGTTCTGAGGTTTCGACATTGTAAGCTTTCACTTACATGGGGTTGATTATCTGTTGTTCACTCTTCTGAGCACGCGATATCATAATATAGACTCAGCATTAACACCATTCAAGAGATCTTGATATTTTTGCCAAAAAAACAGAACATGAGAGAAGTATAGATATGTACCATCATATTCTTTGCTACGTAAACAAAGTACTTCTTGCACTATTCAAATGTAACCTGGACGAATGGATTGGTGACTCTAAATTCACTCCTGGTTTAGCACATTTGTCCCTCATGGATAGGTGCAACATTTATGAATTACTTCTTTTATTTTTTAGCATTTTCACTTCAATTAAAGTTTACAGTAACAGAGAAAGTAAATAATAAGTTAGAGATGAGGAAACAGTCCAATTCAGCATTCTGAGACTTAGACAAAACATATGCAAGATCCCAAGAAAACTGATATGGGCAGTTCTGTGGTAGATTAATGTCATAGGTTATTTGTAGAATTAGTGCAGACTATTTATAAGGTCCCAATGACATAGTTGGACTCACAAATGAGGTTCCCAGTGTGACTGCTAATACATCAGGGTATATTTCTGTGCCCACTGCAGTTCTTTTTGATGATGGACTACATTAGCAACAGGTTGGGTTGGTATAATGGTAACGGTGTTTGACTCACAGACACAAGGTACAGTCCTTTGGGAGGGAAATTGTCTAGGCTTAGAATGGCCCATTAAGGAAACTAGTCTAATAATCACCTATAAACCTGTGGAGGGACCGATCAACAAAGCTGCTGTATGCAGACAGGGTGGCATTACAAGTAGACTTTAAACACAAATTTCAGCAATAATTTGGGAATGGAATGCAAAACTGAAGGCACAAGATAAAGCTGAGTGTATCTTTCAGTGGTCTTAACAAAAATGGGTGAAGTCAGAAGATGCTGAAAATTGAGAGAAAAGGAAAAACAATGGGTCAAACTAACAGCTTCAGGTATCTGGGCGGTGGTAGATGAGGAGGGAAATTTGCATATAGATGTCAAAGCTAGAATTAGAGGAGCTGTAGCCAATTGTAAAACTAAAGTTGGTAATGTGTGAGAGGAAAATGCCAAAGAAGCTGAAAAGTATGAGGTACAAAGCAATGATGTGATGAGTGCTTGTGTATGGCACAGAAATCTGAGCAGTAAAGGCAGGACAGCTGAGTACAGTTGTGGTGATGAAATGAAATGGCTGATATAGACACTAGGACGCACACTGTGGGACAGATGAAGAAATCAAGACATAGGAACACAAGCCAGAGTAGCCTTAATTCAGGAAAGTTCAAACATGCCAGGTTATGGTGATTTGTTCACATGTGCAGGAAAGCAAAAGATGTTTTGATAAAGAAGATTTGTGAGATACAGAAAGCATACAAGATTAGATTAAATTATTCAGCAAAGAGGTGCATTAACTATGTGGGATAATACCGTTGATAGTGTCATATTACTGTTGAAGAATGCAGGTGAGTTGTTTTGAACCAATAGACATAACAACAGTTGTAGGGGCACCATGCCACCATGTAGAAATGAGAAAAATGTGGTTGATGATAACGACTTTAATTTTAGTTGTTCAAGTACAGAAATAACCACTCTTATTAAAATGCTCTACAACACTTTGGCCCCATGAATCAAAGGGTTTGAACCCTGACTCAGTGACAGATGTCCCATGTTAGAACACCAGCAAGGGTACTGCAAGTAATAAGCAGGAGAGGATTAGGTCAGTTTGACAATATTATGGACAGGAAGACTCGCTAATTTCACTGCAGTTGCAGCATTAATAGGATGGCAAGCTTTATACTTTAAGTCATGTACTGGCTTGTCTTGAAGTCTTATAAGCACAGAAGCACACATGCACTTCCTGAAGGCAACCATGGTAGAGCTCCCAAAGTTGTCATGAGATGATGGGGGCCAGGGCATACTACTTAGTAGGAATATGATGCTGCACCTCTGTCCTCAATGTCCTTGTCAGGTCTGTAGGTAGATTGGGTTGATCAAGAGTGATTCAAAGGTTAATCTAGTGAATCTGTTGAATGAGCAGAGGGTCTGGTAGTAACAGATGCTCAACTGTGGAGAGGTAGGTTAGAAAAAATCCTCAGCTCTTATCTTATAATTAGGACACATAAAAAACTTTTTTTTCAAAGATTTTGCATATGAATATTATCAAGGTTAGCGCCTTATACCTTCCATGAAAATGTCTTATAAGTTTTTAATATCTGTCTAATGAAAATAAATATATTTAATAAGTAGTGTGTATGTAGTTGCACAATATGAGATTACATGTATTACAGTTATTAGTGCATCACAGATTGAGGAAATAATTCCTTGTCTGGTATTCCTTATTTCATATAAGAGCATTTTTTCTGTGTTCAGTTTCATTACATTTTTCATTGTTTTTTTAGCTTTGTAGCCTGTTTATGAAGGCACAGCTAGTCTGTTGCTGACCTATCATTCTCCATTCTGCAGCAACTTCATATTAACATAAGAATTTGACTGGCATTTAATGCAAAAAACTAAGGCTACAAACTGTTAACAAGTTGTTTGCTGTAGTACAAGGTTTGATTGCCTCAGCCTGCAATCACCTAGCTGTTTCTCAGAACAAGTCAACTTAAACAGACTGTGCTATCAGAGTGAGTATAAACAATGATCACATGAGGAAACTGCCTCCATATTTAACAACTACTTTATAGACGTATTTCCAAATTACTAAATCAAGACACAAACCAGCCCACCAACAATAATAGACCTAATAGCTCAAACTCTTTCATCGGTAGTAACCTTACCACTACCTTCTCCCTCAAACCTGTCTCCACTAACTATATTAAAACTCTACTCTCTAAATTAAAACCTTGCTCCACATCCAGAGACAACATTCCCTCCGCATTCCTTCAGGCTGCTGCTGAAGTTCTTGCTTTCCCGGTTACTATTCTAATAAACTGCTCTATTATGGAATTCACAGTCTCTTCCATCTGGAAGCAATTTTACACCCTTCCAATACACAAAGGAGGAAACTCCACAGATATAACAAATTTTAGACCAATAGCCATACTCTCACCACTCTCCAAAATTCTGGAAAAATGTATACACAATCAAGTCTTACACTACCTTCTGCAAGAAAATCTACTCACACCTACCCAACATGGCTTTTGTCCCATGCACAGCACTACAACAGCTCTCCTGTCTTTTCTAAACTCTGTATCACTAGCTAGAGACAGTAACGATCTTATTTTCTGTCTCTTCATTGATCTCTCTAAAACCTTTGATACAGTCTCTCATAAACTTCTTCTCCTTAAACTAGCAAACTTACACTTCTCTCCATCCACTATAACTTGGTTTAACAGCTATCTCTCTGACAGACTCCAGTCAGTCAAATGGCTCTCAGCTATCTCCCCTCTTCTTCCTGTTAAAACGGGTGTTCCACAAGGCTCCATCCTTGGGCCACTTCTTTTTAGCATCTTTACCAACCTTCTCTACTCTTCCTGTCCTGGATCCTCACTGATACCATACACAGATGATTTTACACTTATCACTATTTCTGAATCACCAATTCAACTAAAATCAGACACGCAGTCCTCTTTTAACTCTGTAGAAAACTGGCTATCTGAAAACCAACTTATCCTAAATCCAAAGAAAAGCAAATTACTACTCTTTCTCCCTAAAAACCTTAACCACATAAAGTCTTCCTTCTCCATACTGTCACAAAATAATACTCAAATACAAGTGGACACCAGTACAAAACTCTTATGTATTACTATTGAAGATAGACTAACCTTTGATTTACACGTTAATAATTGTATCCGAAAAACACATCTCAAGCTAGGTCTCCTCTACAGAAACAAAAAATATCTTACCAAAACAGCAAACCTAACCCTTTCAAATGCCTACTTCTTACACACTTTACTTTATAGCTCCCAAATTCTCACCAGCCTCAACATTGGACTACTAAACACATTGGGAACAACTTATAACAGGATTGCCAGATTTGCTGACCAAAATTCTTACAAGTCTCATCACTGTCTGTCACTAAAAGAACTAAATTGGCTAGAATTACCTAACCTGCTTCGGTATAATCAGTTTCAGATTATTTATTCCATTCTCTACAAACCCTCTTTCTGTCCAACTATCTCATCTCTAATCTCGAATTACCTTCCCACTAGATTACTCCGCAGTTCTGAACAAGGTCTACTAAAAATCTACAAACCAAGGACCAAAATGCGTCACCTAGTCTATAGCTTTAACCCTTCCAAGGTCTGGAATAGCCTTCCACTAGATATAAGATCCCTTGAACATCCCGATCAATTCAAAACCACTACAAAAAAATACCTTCATGAAAAATGGACTTGCCAATGTAATTATCCCCCTTAAACACTCCCCAATAACCTTTTACTTCTCTTCTCTCTTCCTTCCCTTCAATAAACAAACTTACTACTTTATCTTCTCCTCTTGGTACAAGTATAACTAGTAAAATATTTCAGCTATGTAACTATTGCACTATTATGTATATAATATGTAATTATGAATGTATCCCTCTGATGAATGTATTTCTATGTATTTCACTTGCCACAGTTTAATGTATGACACTGTAATGCAATAATGTGTGGTACTGATGAACGTAATGTGTGGCACTGTAATGCAGTAATCTGTGGTACTGATGAATGTATTTCTATATGCATTCAATATGTAAAATTTCTATTTTCTGTTGGAACTTTTCTCCTCGGGTCTCCACTGAAAATGGGCATTTGTAGCCCAGTCGGACAAACCCGGTCAACAAATATAAAATAAATAAATAAATAAAAAATGTATTACTACTTTACCCTGTTTATCAAATGCAGTTTTTTTATATAAACAAAGCTTTTATTGCCAGATCACTTTCACAATTATCAGTAAATATTCCACAACTATAAAATCAAGTAAAGTCATTATAAGAACAGATACTATAACAATGAAAAGCTAAGCAAACACATAATATTAATAATAATAACAACACACAATAATAATAATAATAATAATAATAATACACATATAAACATATTAATTAATATGGGAAAACAAGTCCTGCTGACTGCAAAGCTGTGTTCAACCACCAACCAAGTAAAATGAATGGAAAGAAAACATAAGAAAGCCTGCCCATAATAATTGTTATAGTAATGTAGCTTATTGTATGACTTTCAGTACTGACAGCATAGATATAAAAAATATTATCACAAAAAATAGGCATATTTTATCTTCTGATCCTACTTTACGTGAGCTTGTCAGTGCAGTTCCAAATTGTGTTTATAAAAATAAAAAATTGTTGAAAAGACAGCTCTGTTTTTCTAGCACAAGTAAGATAAAGCAATCTAGTATTAGAAAAACTAGTTTTGGTACCTCTATTTGTGGCAAATGTACTTTTTGTAAATATATTGATGTATCTAATACATTTATTCAACCAGACAACGATAATTGTTATGTTTTTAAAGTTAAAGTTAATTGTGATACTAAAAACTTAGCTTACCTAGCACAGTGTGTGACTTGTTCAAAATTTTATATAGGAAAAACTAACCGGCGACTTAAGGAACGAATTAGAGACCATTATTATTGTGCTAATAAGGGCCATAGTTATAGTGCCCTAGCCAAACACATTCTAGAGAAAGGCACTAACCATTGGTTCAAGTTTATGGCAGTAGAAGTAATTTATGAAAGTTTTAGGTTGGGTGATATAACTAATGTAACAGAGGGGAAATAACTAAGATGGAGTCTTAAATTATCAGCACACAGAGGTGCAGGCTTGAACGAGTCAGTACCTCTTCAGCCTGTTCTGAAAGAAAGAACGCTTTTTAAATAGGTATCTTGTTATGTGCGCCTTTATGGCTATAGCCCTTTATGGTTCTTGCCTTAAAAGAAAGCTGTGCCTTTAAAATTCTTATGGCTATTGTATTTGCATGTTTTTTATTGGTAGATATTTAATTGATTGTATTTTAAATATTTGAGATGTTGCTGTTTTTTGTATGGTCTGAAGAAGCAATTTTATCGCGAAAGTGCTCATCTGTGTTTGAATAAAAGTCTGTTTAGATTTTATACTGCTCTTTGCCGTTTGTTTTTTATTGGTTTGCTGTGGTGTTGTGTTCTACATTTTTGTCCATATTAATTAATATAATAACATAGAATAGTATAAAAAAAAATGTAATGGTCCAGAATTTACAGATGATTGAATGTGTCAAAGCTGCATCAAAACAAACCTGACCATAATGTCCATTTATCTACTAGCTTCTTTTTAACACTTACATCTGGCAGAGAAAGAGAAAGTTCTAGTCTTGGCAAGTCAATCATTAAAATTACAATTGCTTGGAGTATGAAAGCAAGATCCCCATTGCTAGGTATTGACCTTTTTAGCCACAAATAATGTTAAATTCATAAAACTGTGGGTGCCCCTTGGAAAACATATTAAGGCTTGCAAGAAATAGTACACTTTGTGATCTCTGCATGATTCTTCTACATCGGTTCACAAATTCTGTACATATGGTTATTACAATTTTCTAGTGTAGATCAGTCCACAAACAATATGAAGCCATGCCCCAGCTCACCTGTCATATCTCCAACAGGATGGAGCTACATTGAGATATATCCTACTTAACCTTGTTGGACTACAAAAATATTTGAACTGCCTCTGCCACACAAAGAACATATATTTGCTGGATCTAGTTGCATATCTTTGAATTGTTATCATCCTTTCCCAATCACATCTTTCTATCTGGCTATTCATCAACCATTCCCAGAAGATTCTATATTTATCCATAAAAGACTTTCTAGAAGCCACAATTATCAAGTAGAGTAGGCTGATAACCCAACCAGTGTTTTAAGATGAACTTCTGGAACCTAAAATCCATTTAATCCATGTCTGTGAGCTTCTGCTACTGTATATAATGCTTTGAATATAGTCTGCTGATATACAATTCCATCTCTTCCTGCAGGTCTTTTCATTTAGCCATAGACTCTTCTCAATTCAGTGGGTGTCCCCTTGATAAGAAGTCCTCCCAGTGATGGATAGCTGACCTTGTGGGCCATTTTAAGCCTACCCAGTTCTCCTTTTTGCCTTCAAATTAACCAATTCCATTTGGACAGATATTGGTCATGTCCATCCCATGGTCAATAATTATATATTACCCCAAATGAGAGTATCTGGGATCATATCATAGACAATTTGAGGGAACTCATGCATGGCTTGAAGCATTTAGGACCTGTGTTGCTTCATTAGTAATACAAGAGTATGCCCCAGGATACATTTTCTGTTTCCCATTTAGATCCAAGTTGTGCTTGAATATGGACAGGGATGAACTTTGTGTTTTGTGGATTTGTTCTGGAGCAATGGTATCCTCTGCAAAACATGTCTGTCCCTTCAAACTGTTCTGTTAATATTACAGAAGAGGTTTAGATCCCTAAATTGAGTATTTCTGATGCCATTTGTCTTGCTGATGTGCAGTAAATCCATTAGTATTGGGTGAGAGGGTGCCTTGCATGCCAGACACAGGTCACTGCTTAGCAGTCTGTAGGATACCGAGCATAGTGACAGAGTGATGAGTCGGTCCATGTAGGACATGTTGCTTAAGCCTTATATCTTTTTGGTAAGGTATTTCTGTGGGTGTTCCAGTTGTTACATGTGTCTAGATAGATACATGACAAAGGAGGCATTATAGTCAATGAATAGCCCGATAGGGGCTGAGTAAAGTGGGGGGGCAATGAAATCTGTAGATCTAGGCACAATCCATTTTTTTATAAGTTGTGTGATATAAGGACTTTCTTAGAACAATAGACACATGTTGATCAAAATCTAATTAGGATATGAATAATAAGAATAAGAACTTAATAAGAAGTAGAATTCAGGTTAATCCTGAAGCATACCTTAAGTCCTGAATGATAGCTGCACACCAAGTCCCCTGTTTATTAGCACGTCTTATTGGGAGAACATCTCCCTGTACTAAAGTTACCATTCAGGTCTTTGGAAACATTTCTCTCAACCTCTTAGGACACAAATCTGGACAAAGTCTGACAGAATGAGGGTATAATGGCCCCAAAATAGGGACAGATTTTAAATATTGTTCTTATAAACTTAGGGAGTTGCCAAAATAACAAGATTTGTCTTAGCATGCATTTTTCTGAAAGATATGAAGTCTGAAATGCAACTGTATATCATTAGTTAGTGACACCAATCCTCAGAGTATCTTAGTGACATGCCAGAAATTCACAAATTTTATGAGGAACAGAACAAAGATATTTGGCAAAAAATCTGGACATTCTGGACAAATCTGTACAGTTGAGAAGTATGTTTGGAAATAATCTTAAAATCCCCCTTAACCATCATTACCAGAGTGCTGCCAGTATCTTGGAGCGGGATTCAAACTAGAGACCCTCCTGTACTGCATAAAGTTGTAAAATGTTTGCACAGGTCTCAATGGATATTACCATGAAAGTAACAGCCATAGCTTCCTTTGACACTTTGTGCCTCACAGGCTATTTCATTGTCTCAGCTGCCTCAGTTGTGGAATAGGTTAAAATTATGTCTGTGGATTTGTAAGGGTAGAAGAGAAACCTAGGATACAATGGCAGTGCTTGTCTCTTTAGTTGGGTCTTGGGACTCCCCGACTTTGAGAGCTATATCAAGATTGATAGAATAAGAATTTTGCGGATGTGATGAACCTCAATAAATGTGCACAATGGTGCATTTTTTTCTCTGTTTTTGTTTCATTAGCTTATAAGCCTCCAAGTCTCATGCATGTAGGAAGAGACAAAGCATACCCAATCCATGGGATTTAATCTATGTTTTCCATGGATGTGTGAATTGGAGGTACATTGCTTTGAGGACTTATAGCTACCCCAAAATAAACAGATTGACAGGAAGACAGACAGATAAATATACTGACAGGGAGGAGTCTGAAATCATGTTCACATATGGCATGATGGAACAAAGCTGTAAAGATTCACAAAAAAAGAAAAAAAAAATACAACTCTAGCAGCAGACAAATTAGTCACAAGAAGTGTTTCAGTGTTACAAGTTGAGGATGAAAATCTGCAATGCTGAAGAGCATATCTAAAGCATTCCGGAATCCGTATACTACCTGTCAGTCCAGAGAAAAGAGCCTTCACACCGGCAGTTCATAGTGAAAACGTAAAGCATCAAACCAGTGCTTCATACAAAAGCAGAGCCTTGTCCAAGTAAATCATGCAGACAGACATTGCAGAACCTCTGTGTAACATGCCTGTATCTTTGCTGTGATCGGAAATAATATACTGTTCCAGGCTATCGGTGGAACATAAACTATTGGATTCTCCAACTATTTAATTTTACTTTTATTGTTATTTTCTTTTCTTACCCTGGAAATATGTTCAGAAAACTCTATAATCACATTTATGTGGTGAGATATGTGAATATTTAGACAGTTATATAGGACATCAAGCATACCAAGAGATTACCAGGAAAGGATGACCTTTTAAAATAAGGTGACATTTAGCAGACTGGAATAAATTATACAATCTTGTCCCAGTGTCACACAGATATAGATCAAGCCCCTTAAATAGTCATAAAAGTCATACAAGCTGTCAGCATGACAAATTTTGAGCTCTTGTGTAGTGTTTTTATGGTTTTGTCATGGGTGGAAGCACAATTCACCTTATATAAAGTATGAAATGCTTTGCCTCTGAAGTGTTTTAAGGATGACCTTTTCCTTTCATGCACTTTTTACGGTCGCAGCAGTCAGCATTTCTGAAAAATTGTTAAATACACTTCGCAATGCTGCATTAAAGAATCGAGTATGATTAGCCTTCTATCTACCTCATTAAATACAATCAACCCATAATAACAATCTAGTCACACTATTCATACAAATCAATATGCACTGCTCCATTACACACATTAGTACAATTGCACACTGTTATGATGGGTAGCAGTTACTTTATGCATAAAAGATGTTAATGTTAAACCTACATTAAGAAAAACTGAGTATATTAGCAGATCTTGGGTGCACCTATCTTGCTGTGTAACCGTTAAATTAAGTCTATACACATTTTTATGGAATATTCCCTTTGAATAATAAAAAGCAAATTGGCTAATGTCATATGATTCAGAAACATCTAACTTTACTGCATATTTACTATTTGAAATGTGATTACCATTCAGAAGTACAGCTTTTTGTGTGGAGTGTTATGTCACTTAAAAATCTCCAACATTTAACAGTATAAATTATTCTTAGTTTAAGCACTGTAGTACTAGGTAAGAGTGAAACATGAGAATAAAATATTCTTTTTCGTTATTCACCTTACAGAATGAATGAGGAGTAAGTTGCAGATGTGTAGGAAAATATAAAGATTTATTTTTTATCACAGAACAAATATTCAACTCTACATTATGGACTTTCTTGTAATATTTTATTAGAAGGAGCATTTCAACAAAAGATTTGATTTGATGCTCTAGATTACATCACATTATATATATGTTTGCATGTCTCTCTGTAGGTATTCAGTAAACTGGGCCAGCCTTAGGTAATCTGGTGCCCTAGGCAGAAAGGCTCCATGATGAGCCCCCCAACCCTCCTACTCCCACCGCTAACTAAGCTGTCTGGGCTTACTCACAGTTCAGATTACTTTTTTTTCTCACTTTTTCTTTGTATCTGTTACTCTTCAGTTTTTTTTTCCTGTAGTTATTCATTAATTAATTCATTCATCCAACTGTCTAGAATTGCTTGACCCCAAGGAGCCATAATGTTTCTAGCCTAGGTGCTATGAGGTGCATTTTGGAGTTTTTCTTTTAACAACCATTGTCATCCAGTATTGCCTAAATGAAAACTGATTAAAGTAAGAAATTTAGTCTCAGTCTTCCAATTTATTTTTCCTGCTCCTTTCAGCACATCCTAACTAACCAAGATTACACTGTAATATTTACAGTCTAAATGATTTTATTAAACCATGAGATTTTAGATGCTCCGAGGTGCATTTTAGAATTTTTAGGCAACCTTTTTCATCCAGCAACTGCCCAAACAAAAAAACAAGATAAAAAAATAAAAATAAATGCCTAAGCCTTCTGCAACTTTGTTTTTTTCCTCCATCTTTTCAGCACATCCTAACTGCCTAACTGACCAAGACAGCATTGTAATAAATAAATTAAGCTGGGTGTCTGGGGGCTGTTAGGCCCCCAGAAGTCATTGGATTATAGATTTTCTGAGGTGTATTTTAGAGCTGTTTTCAACTTTTTGATACAATAATTGCCTGAACAATAATCAAGTTTGTGGAATAGAAATTCAATCCCACTTTATTATTTCAAGGAAGAGGTATGTTGTATCCAACTTCTAATGCTCAGAACTAATGAAATAATAGTTTACAGTAAACTGAGAAGACACATATTTGTGAAGATGCATAGTTCACCTGTGCTCCCTAGCTCTACACCTCAAAATACGTAGTCACTCAGTATCTGTGTATCCCCCTAAGGTGTTAAATTAGGATTAAAATGAAGGCACAAATGCCCACAGTCGTATTACAAGCTGCTGCCAGTGTCATATTTATATAAAGCCTGCCTCTTTATTCTCTACTTCCAAAAAGACAGCTACCTTCTGCATATCTTTCTGAAGTCAGATTGAAGCAAAATTGAAAAAAAAAAACAAATAGAACATAGCATACTTCCTGTCAAACATATTTAAACAGTATCCTTCTTTACTCACCCTGAAATGATAGCCACTTGTTTATAGATCAGATGCTCAATTATGAGGAAAATAAAAAATATATAAAAAAAAGATTTCCAATAATGTTTCCAACTTCTCAAGTCTAGAGCTAGTGCAACAATCCTATATGTTATAGTGACACTCCGCACACCCCTGTGAAATTTATGAGGAAATTTAAAGAAATAATGACCATACTGTCCTCAGCCCAACACAAAATATAACCTTTTAGGTGTGGGAGTAATGTTAAAGAAATAATGACCTTGTTCCCAGCCCCTCACATAAGGTCAATGACCTTCTGTGTACACCTGTGAGCAGGGCTGGTTTTATATTAGGTGGGTTTCATTTTATACAGCTTTGGGGGGGGGGGGGGTACCAGCCCACAGAAGTTCTGCAGGTCTGGGTATTCTGTGATGTGTTTAGCCCTTGTTTTTTAAGAAATGACTGTTAAACTGAACCAGTGAAAACAGGGTCAGTTACATTCATCAAGACAGCCTCCACTAAGCAGTTATGGCCACTTCTACATACAATTGAAATGATTGATTGTTACAAAAGAGGCCAACTCTGTAATGTATTTCATCATTGTTCCAAGCAAACATTTGTCACTCATTAAAATATTGCACATTGCTTCACATAATCACATTCATACTGCAAAACCAAAATAATATGTGAACACTAACAGGCAGCAAGTCATTATCTTCCACAGAAGGCAGATTCAGCAATTATACATACTTTTTCCATTTATTATCATTAAAACATCTCTAAGAACAGTCAAAATATGTATTTTGGTAGGTACATAAATATAATATTTGTGAGAGAGCAGGGAAAAATAAGATAGGTAAAAATAAAGTAATAATTGCAGGCATTTAATTTAGAAAATATAGAACGGTATAAAATAAAGAATACTTACAACTAGTCTATGAATACTCACTGGTTAGTATAAGACTATGTGTATTAGATGTAGATTTAATATTTATTTTATTTCACGTATTTTGTTTATTTTTGTTTACTGGGTTACTGCACTGATTAATATCGACCAATTTCTGGTTCAACCCAGGTGAAATAGAATATATTTCATAAACAAAAAAATACAGAAATGTAAGCAATAACAGAATAGTTCAGACTAACTGTATAGAAAAAACTTTGTGTATATGTTGTAGTGAAGAACAGTGCAATGTACAATCAAGGAAAGTGTAATGTGCAATATAAACATTAGTTTTGAAAGTTGCGCAATCTTCAGTGAATCTTGAGAGAGGAGAAGAGTTTTAGAAAGAAGGCGTGTTTGGAACATGTGGATTGGATGAATAAATGCTTTTTGAGTTGCATTCTGAAATTAGAATACGTGTTGATTTCCTTAATTCCATTGCCAAAAGCTTGCTAAATAACAGGTGCCTGAGAGGAGAAATCATGTTCGGTGCTGTGTATTTTGGTTCTAGGGGTAATGAGCTTTGGGGTGGCTACAAGGGGAGTACATGTGTGGAGTTAAAGTAGTTTACAGACCATCTGTTTCCATCTTGAGAATCTTCAGGTTCCGGCAGTATAAATAGAAAAGTGCTCCTTATTTATTAAATAATGTGTGTGACAAGTATAACAGTACCAGCTCCATATTTCAGGTCTTATATCTCTACAACACACTGATTCGGGGCCCAAACTTCTTGATTAGAATGGTTTGTCTCCTGCTTTAGAGTGGCCCTTCAGGAGAGGCCCAAGACAGAGCCTACCTAAAACTCTGCTTACATGTATAACTCGGTAAACACATGAAACACAATATCAAAAATCATTGGTGACTGTCATGTTGGGAAGTTGGAGAAACTATTCAAGAAATGTATATATGAACTTTTATATGACATTACAAGAGGATGCACCAGGAATGCCCTATATATAAATATGGAAGATTGTGTGGTATCTAATACATTTTATTTTGCAAAATTAGATAAAATAAAAGTGAATCCCACAGGTAAGTCTTGGGAAGCCATGATCAAGCACAGAGAGCTATACTGGCAGTTAAATTTAAGAGATAATTACATCCCTGTTTTGAATGATCCCATATCCTTGCTACCAGGTTTAAAACTAAGGGCAGCAAAACTCTAATAGTAAATAATTTTATATTAAATTGTATATTAAATTTGTTATTGATATAGTTTTAAAACTGTAGACATTTATTGATATACTAAAGTAAGTTTAAGATTGTTTAGAAAGACTTTCCATATATGGGAACTTGGTTTAGTTAATAGTTGACAGTTTAACAAAGAATTTTTAAAGCTTCTGCTAGGATAAGAGGCCCACTTTTTAGTTCTACTATGAAACATCAACTTCCCGAAAGCCAGCGAGCCGAAATTCTGAAAAAAATGGCCAAAAGACAGAAGGCGGAAAAATATCAATTTTAATTGTTGAGTGCAAGTCCACCAGGATCACCCAATATGGAGGGCAAGCCCCGACACCCCAAAAGTAATATACCAACTCCACAACTGAAGAAGGAAGAAATCTCCCAAAACAAGTGAATCATTGCTGGCACTCAAAAACTGTACCCAGCAATGATTTCCTGTGGAAAACAAT
The DNA here is from genome assembly GCF_019279795.1 of Protopterus annectens. Lineage (NCBI taxonomy): Eukaryota > Metazoa > Chordata > Ceratodontiformes > Protopteridae > Protopterus > Protopterus annectens. The sequence continues at coordinate 1,473,359,860 of NC_056737.1, read as the reverse complement.
TTACAAATTTGCACATTTTCACATTGCTTGATAAATGTCCTAGACTGCACATTTGGTTAACAGGAAGTTTTGATGGGATCACAAAAGATCCCCGTTCAGCAGAGACCTGTATAGAAAAGCTCTAAAAAAATATTTAATGAGAGAAAAACTTTTAAAGAGATTATAGCAGACCCTTTGTGAGTACAAACAATATTTGAAATATGGTGTAATTCATAGTCATAATACAGATGTGTGTTGGCTATTTGTGCTGTCTGCAAATGACCACAACTCAGCTGTGATTCATAGTGGCCAATTAAAGTAATTTGCAATAGCTGAAAATAAGTTTAATAAAATTAAGTCACAATGAGATATAAATGAGATGCTATGTAACTCAATGTAGCATTGTATTACCTGTTTGCAATTCATACGGGAATTTTCCTGCTTTTGCTGTCTGTCCACAGATACATTATATAAAGTGTAGAGTTGCTAATCCTATCTACTTTTAAGTCAACAGAACTGATAAATTTGCTATTTCTAGATGTGAGTTGCTTGTCTATACCAAGCCAAAACAGCTGTCACCCAGAGGCACTCACTGGCCAGAAAGGTGGAGTTATAGGGAGAATATAACTCATTATAACTTTAGTAATCAGGAGACATATGACTTCAGAGTGGACAGGGATATTATAAGGTTCTTGGGGGTATGTTTAACTCCCCCATGGGTACTGGAGGAATATGTGGAATTCCTATCTCTGCAGACACTAAGGAATATATAGTCTTTACTATACTTCCCATGGGGACCTTCCAGAAGCAGAGTGTGGATACAGTGAGTATCTGATAGGCTTCTGCCTCATGGATACTCATGGATATTGCAGCAGGTCCTGGATGTACCCTTTGCACATGTAGCTCAGTACATCTGTTTACCATTGTCACCTCAGGACCAAGCCAAGAATAGAGTATGTGTGCCTTTTAAGGGAAGGCATGTTTTCCTCAGGTACTTGGTGAAAAAGATTACACCCATGTTGTAATTAGGGTCCTTTCTGGTCCACAGTGGGAGCAGTACCACAGTAGGAAGGCCTTCCATTCCATCAATTGGCAGGTAGTTTGTGATGCCTGGGAGTGTATCACCAATGTATCTGCCTGGTATAGCATTGTACATGATTCCTATATCTGGCACACTAGCTCAGTATACCACCTTCCTGCATTGTAGGGTGACCAGTGGTCACCTTGTTGGTAAATGGAAAATATATAAATAAATAAATAAATATATATATATATATATATATATATATATATATATATATATATATATATATACTTTTTCTTTGTTTTGTCTCCCCCTCTGTTTCTCTCTCTCTCATTATTTTTTCTTGTTTTTCAGTTAATGCTGTATGTCCACTGGTACCATGGCTCATGACACCAGTGAATAATCCAAATGGAGCTGCAAGAGAAACCTTTAATACATCCCTGTCTCAGACCCATGTTGTCATCAAGAGGGTCTTTGGCCTCCTGAAGAGCTGTTTTAGGCACTTGGATGAGTCTGGGGGTGCCCTTCAGTATGATTCAGCTACTGCATGCAAGACGTTTATTGCATGCTGCATTTTGCATAGCATGATCATGTGTAAGTCTGCACTGCAGCATCACTGCAGCTCCCTGATCCCACTGCAACAAATGATGACCAGCTGGCAGCAGTGTAAGGGACCCTGTGTTGCAGGGTCATGCACTGAACATGGCTGCACAAGTAAAGTGTTAGCATCTAGTCCAGCACTAAGGACCAGGGCATTCAGGTTAGTGCTTCCTTTCTTGTAAAAATACACAGAGTATAATTTATGCACGGGGTGATATTTTTGGCTATGCTGTGTGGTGCATGGTCCACTGTCATTCATTTGACATTCTATTTTCTATCTCATCTTAGCATGTTTTTTTTTTTCATAACAGTTATTCTAAATTATTCTTTGTAGAAGTCATGCCTGAGTGCTTATTGGCTCCTGTTCTGTGATGTCATAAGGCATCATATAAGTTATAAACACCTTTAGAACAGTTTTGAAGATTACATTTTGCCATAGTTGTGTAGAGAACTATGCATGTACTGAATGCCCTCATTTGGTAGTAAAATCTGTAATTTCAATATTTGATGGGTTCATGTATTGCATTTGGATGAAAATGTATTATATTGTTTTGTATATTTTGCATTTTTTATCACATCAGATAACTTTATGTTGTCATACACAATAATTGGTGCCCTCAGAGACAAAAAATATTATCATTTGGGCATGGTGAGGGTGAAGTGTCAGCAGTCCTTCTTTCAATGGCAGGATCCTGATGTAAATGTGTAGCTTTCTCATTACTGTGTGTCCTTGAAAAATATTTTTACGTGTAGGTGATTGCAGGCTGTAGGAATGTTAATGCGCCGAAGACTAGTGTTAATGACTGTGATGGTATGTTATATCATGAAGATTTCTTTCCACAATTCCCTGACTTTCAAAGTACTATTATTACAAACATGTAATGCATACATTGTAAAGTGTCCCATCTACCCACATTTTTTTCATATGCCCTTCTCCTTCTTGTTAAACCGCTCAACAGTTTTTCCGAAGGTGAAATTATAAGTAACATAACTGTCAAAGTTAATTCACAGTAGTTCAAGATGAAATGTTCATGAATATCTTTTAAGGATGGGTTAGATGACAGTGAAAGTGATTTTCAAACAGGGGTTGTCATGAGAGCTGCATGACATTTTGGTTTGATGTCATGACTTAACTGATGCAGGTGACCCTGCAGACATTGATCTGACAGTGCTTCATATATATGATCAAAACCTCAAATTAGAGGTGTTGGTAGATGTACAGAAATACTGATGTAGCCTGAATGAAATCTGAAGTGATTGTCCTGCATGACTAGTTACATTAGTGTCCTGAGAAGCACTTGGAGTTTCATGTAATCTTCCCCCCTGGGTCTGGACAGTACCCTGTCCTTTCCTCCTTCCTAGAATAACTCCACTTTGAGTCTGGTAAGTCCTAACCAGCATACGAACGGATGCAGGCAGGGATGTGTGGTGTGCCATCATACTATGCATTAGTGTGATAATGACATTATCCTACTCTCTGCCATTTTAAGGTGGTACTGGAAATCCTCACATGTACCCTGGAGGGCTTTGACCATTTCCAACTGACTCCTTGTAGTAGTGGCCTGAGCACTAGCAATGTCATGGCACATTTGCTACTGGACACGCAATACCTTTTGTGCTTCCTGTAGTAACTGTAACAGATGTCTGCACCTACTCTCCCATTACCCCTTTTGTAAAGGTATTACTGTGGACACTGTTACCTCTGAATGCCTGCCATCATCCTCAAAGTTTTCACCTGGGTTTGGAGATACTGGTGTAGAGGTGCATGGTTGTTCTTACTGTATGCACTTGAGTACAATGTCAGCATGTGCTTGACTTTGTGATCCACTGTCAGCTCCTGCAGAGTTGCTAACATGTTGCAGGGTGTAAGATCCTGCCATTAAAACTGCAGACTGTGTGCATCACCTTGCTTCCAGTACATTCTGCCACATCTTCTATATTTCCTATTGTTAATAAAACATATCAGCAAAGAGTTGAATCTTTAGTTTGAAATCTTCTTTTATTTTGATACCATTAATGTTATCAGTGGATCTAATACTATTAGGAAAGGGTGCTATAGCTAATGTAAAAAAAATAGGTGATAATGGGCAGCCTTGTTTTGTGCCTTTTTGTAATTTAAAGAATTAGAAAGAAAAGAACCTCCTTTAACATAAGCCCAAGAGTTATTGTGTAACTTAGAAATTAATGCAATTAGCTCATGTGAGAAATTATACACTTTAAGTGTTTTCAACAGGTACAACCAATTAACTGAGTCATAAGCCTTATCTAAATCAAGACAAATGTTAGAAAGTTATTTTTTATTTTTATTTTCATAGTCTATTAATTTAGATATTCTTATTATATTATCCTATACATGTCTATTAAAAATAAACCCAATTTGATCATAAGTAGATTAATTCTCTTAGCTAAAATGGACATGAACATCTTATAGTCCACATTTAAAAGTGTGGGCAGATTATTTTATTTCACTTAAGTATTTATTTTATTCTTAATGACTCCCCAAGTCAGCAGTAACCATTTTAGAATATCGTTAAACATAATATATTCAGAAACACTCAAGGGTCTTTTCTTAACCACACACATTCTTGCAACATACAATGGAATCAATCATGAAAGATATGTGAGACATGGTAGATATCAAAACACACATTTTCAACTGCCATATATTGAAGTACTGTTTGTGAAAACTCAGCAAATCTGTATGAGATTCCTGGATTTTGTAAACACAAACTCCCTGGGCCAGATTGTTAATACACCAACCAGGGTGAAACCATACTGGATCTGGTCCTCACTAATATGGTAGAGTGCTGCACACCCCCTAGTGTAATGTCTTCCCTGGTAAAATCAGACCACAAAATGGTGTCCTTTGAAGGAAAAATAAAACCTGGAAACCCAGCTAACCCTGGTATATTAAGTGATAACCTGGCAAAATTTCAAGCCCCCATGAACCCTGAGAACACTGCTACCTATGCGGAACTGTTCACAGAAACCCTATATAAACATGTTAATAGCTGCACAGAGGCAGCTGTGCCCATCAGGAAGAAGTAAAGAACTAACTCACAAAACAAGCCACCCTGGTGAAATCACAACACCAACAGGCTGTATAACAGAGGGAAGAAAACCATAGCAAAAATTAGGAGGTGCAGTACTCAGCAGAATAAAAGCACTCTCATCAAACAAAACAAACAATTCATTGGACGGATAAAGTCTACCAAAGACAAATTTGAGATATATTTCCTCCCAGGCCAAGGACAATGACAAGGCCTTTTTTAGCTATGACCCCAAAATCAAAGGCGATACACAACTGTGTGCAGAGCTCATTGTTAATAGAGTAACCTATACTGTGCCAGAAGATATTGCAAACCTACTGGCTGACAAATTCAACTCCAACTTTACTTCTCTCTCTCCCTCAACCTTCCCTCAGAAAATACCATCAAATATAACTTCCCCTGCTATTACTTGGCAGTAGATCCCTAATGCTCTTTTTAAGGCCAAGAACACTACATCAACAGGTGAAGACAACATCCCAGGATGTCTTCTAAATAGCATGACACATGCCTATCAGGGCCTCTGGAATTGCTGTTTAGCTGTAGCTTCCAAATGGGATTTGTGCTCCATGAATGGAGAGCAGCAACAGTCATCCCTCTGCACAAAGGTGGGCCATCTACAGACCCTGGAAACTATAGACCCATAAGACTCACTAGTGTCATATGCAACGCAATGGAAAGAATTATTATGGAAATGATCAGTAATGAAATAGGAAACACCCAGACTCTGGACCCAACTCAGTTTGGTTTCATCAAGGGCAGATCATGCCAACTCAACCTGGTAGACTTCTTTGAGAAAGTCATTAAAGCCATGGAAGAAGGCAACGTGGTTCACACTGCCTACCTTGACATAACCAAGGCATCTGATATAATACTCAGGCATTGCTGATAAACTCAAGATGTTAGATAGAAACCCTTTTGTCACATGATGGTAGCCAGCTGGTTCACAAACAGGACCCAGGAAGTCCACCTCTAAAAAGAGGCCACTATAAATTGGAATCCCTCAGGGACCAGTCTTGGGACCATTCCTTTTTGGCATTTACTTTTAAAGTCAAGGCCAATGTCAGTGGCCTCTGGCTGACTAAATTCAAGATGATTGTTAATTAGGATCTTTCTTTGAATCCCCCACTGACACAAATGTTCTACAGGAAGGGCTGAGACAGACAAACAACTGGTGTCAGAGTCATGGACTAAAACTAAATGCAAAGAAATACATAATAGTATCCTCTGGTAAGTCATCCACCACTGGTAACTGTCATATTGACAACACACCCCTCAGAATTGACCCAGAAGTCAGGTACTTGAGGACATACATAGACAGTAATCTAACCTTTGACCATCACATGTCCAAAGTAGTGAGAAAATCATTCTATGTTGTGCAACTTATAAATGATGGTATGGCATCTAGGTCCAAGGAAGTCATTGTTCCACTGTATTCAACATTCATCAGACCTATCATTGAGTACAATGTCCATTATGGTATGTACCTAACGACATTATCCAACAACTGGAATATCCTGGAGATTTGTCACTAAAAGAATACAGGGCATAAGTGACAGGTCCTATGCAGACCACCTCTAAGTCCTATTTCTGTATTCTGTCTCCTATTGGCTGTTGAGGGGAGATGTATGACTGGGATACAAGGCATTGTGAGACCCAACTCTGATGAGCCTGCTGTATATCCACTAAACAAACAGCACCAGAATTATTCATTCTAAAGAATTAAACCTTGCCTGTGACACAAATAGTACCTACTGGAGAGTCAGATATGTATCCCTAAGACTATCCCATCTCTGGTACAGGCTCGCTGTCCATGTAAAGCAGAGTTCCTCCCTAACACAATTCAAGTGTAACTTGGACAGCTGTATGAGGGACAGAAAATTCATCCCTGGTTCTGCACCTATACATCTAATGGGAACAGGCAACCTGTAAATGGTTCATCTCCAAGGCTCCTGCTTGTAAATGTTTCATCTTGCAAGCCCCTGCTTACACTTATTAATGGTACCAGAACGTATTTGAGATTTAGAATGCATTGCTAGGCTTAAAACGGCCCTTTTGGTCATTAGCTTAGTAAACACTTATGAACCTATTCTTAAAGTCCTATATTTAGATTCAACTGAATTTAGTACAATAGTCACAATTATTTTCAATTGCCATACACCACAAAACGTAACTATGCTCCTTGGGTAAGCAAAAGTACTAAACTACTCTTGCAGGACAGAGACAAACCCTGGAAGCATAGTTAAAAGAAAAATTCCAAAGAACTATGTAATCTTACTAAAAATTTTAAAAAAAGAAAGAAAGAAAGAAAGAAAAAAAAACAGGTCAGTGCCAATAAAAACAATATCATATTCATCTTCAAAAACACAAAAACAGTCCAAAGACATTATGGTCTTCTGTCTGAGAAAAATTACACCCAGGAACTAAAAGTCAGTCAAACCCTTCTCCCAACTCTTCTGCAAAGGAAATATTATCCCAATTCATCTCATACATTATTGACAGCATAGCAATCCTTGTTAATGTGACTCCATCCATAAACCCCAATATACATCTACATTCTGTTAACTCATTTACTTTCACATTGCAACCTATCTCAACGTCCTCTATTTAAAAATATAAAAGTAAAACAAAAAAAAAAAAAAACTCCTTCTAAAACCAAAACCCAGCTCACCATCAATTGATAACTTCCCAGCACAATGCCTCAACACTGCAGCTGTTTCTGTTGTTCACCTCATCTCTATTCTTATAAACTGGTCAGAAGCAGGTAAATACGGGAATCCTATCTTCCATCCTTTTGGGAAAAAAAGTCATACATTTTTACATGACTTACATTGTTCCCACTTTCTAAAATTCTAGAAAAAGTAACTCTTGAGCAACTATCACATTACCTACTCCAGGAACAACTCCTCATTCCCACATAATATGTCTTACAACCTGGCCAAAGCACAGTTTCTGCCCTAAAACCCTTACAAACACAACCAACCAAGCCAAGGACAGTGGTAAACTTGTTTGCTTTTTTATTCCTTGATTTGCCTAAAAGTTTTGACAATGCCTCGCATATTGACATCATACAACGAATATCTTCTCTTAGTCTATCCAAGACTAGACTTCATTGGTTTGGTCGGCACTTATTAACAGATGTCAATCTATAAAATGCCATAACACCATATCTCCGTTCTTGATAGTTGTTGTCAGAATACCCCAAGGCTCTATTCTTGACCTTTTCCTCTTTAATGTTTGACTCCAATACAAAGATGATTTGACCGTTATTTGCTCTGCAGAAGACATAAGCCATCTTCAAAAATAACCACACAAAAAGCTTTCTATACTCTCTTCCAGCTTCACCAACTAACTCCATCAACAAAATCTGTAAGGCTTCCACTTATCATGCTGCAGAGACAGTCTTGTATTCCTTTATGTGCATATTATAAACATCTATTCCATTTTATATAATTCATCTCAACTGGATCATCATCTGCTCATAAAATATGTATACATGAATGGGCTCCGCTGATACCAACCACTCTTGCATTTATTTAATTTAATCTACTCCCTCATTTATACTCTTCCATCAGTTGTCTCTATTACATCTTCTATAACTTCCTGTCCACATACTACAGCCATCTATCTTCCCCAAGCCTAATTCATGTGCATTTTCCTTTGCCATCCTTTACATTTCCCATAATATCAATCATTTTATTTAATATACCCTATATGTGTTTTAGTACTCTTAGATTTTAAAGTCTTTGTGATTAATCATTCTCTTTATTTATCCCTATTGCAACTATGTTATTCTGCTAATATGTCTTTGCCAGTAAATCAATGTCGCTATTTTTTACAGCAACTATAATAAATTGATTATATTACTTATTCATTTTACTTGTAACATATGCCTATAATTATTTTTATTTTATCTTTAAAGGATTTCATCCTGGGCATCCCTTGAAAATTCCTGGTACTGACCAGTCAGACTTTCCCGATAAATGAATGTCAGTTAATAAATTAATAAACAAATAAATATAAAACAGTGTTGCTAGACATCCACTCCTATTCTACTTATTATATCAACTTTGAGGCACACATCAGTAAAGAAAAAGGAAAAACTCCCTACACTACTATTAAAAATATTGCAACGAAGCCCACAAGAGCAGGTAACTGAGTCAACAATGGAATACGGATTTTAATAACATAAGTACTCTTCTCAAACAGTCTGCAATTTAAACTAATTAAAGTCAGGCAATGGAACTGAATCACACATATTCTCTTGCACTTCTTAACAAGATGGAATGAGGTTGTTAAGTGTTCACTGTACATCAACCAAATAAAGTTGATACAAAGTAGACAACCCTAAGACTTGGTAATCTGTATATATCCAGATCTCAGACACTCTTATCAAACACCAATTAGTTAATTAGTTCAAAAGTCTAAGTTGGAAAAGAAGATACTGAATGGACTCCTTATCAGCAGCAGTATTTATCAAAAGCTGTATGTTTATATTTTGTGGGAGAGATTAGTGGGTTTGGATGGAATGTGAGGGTTAGAATTATAGGAAAGACTATTGAAGGGATAGATTTAGTTGCACATCTGTGCAGATGTTAGCACCTTAGAGTTAGAAGGTTATAGCGTGGGCTAAGTAAATAGCTTTTTGCTGTGGGTATGCAGGAGTGTTTGGTGACTATAGTTAAAATAAAGACTAGGACAGAGGTTAGATTTTGTTGTGTGCATGTGGTTTTGGAATGAGTGAGTGAGTTTGTCAAGTATCAAGTTGTTTGATACTATGCTAATGAATATTTTTGAGTCTGTGTGCAAATGTTTGGGTTTAGGGTAAGAGTAAGGACGAGTCCAGGAGACAGATATTTGTACTTTTGTGTGTGTGTATGTGTGTGTGTTTGTGAGCGTGTGTGCGTGTGTGCGTGCGTGTGTGTGTGTGTGCATGTGTGTGTGTTTGTGTGTGTGTGCGTGTGTGTGTGTGTGTGTGTGTGTGTGTGTGCGTGTGTGTGTGTGTGTGTGTGTGTGTGTGTGTGTGTGTGTGTGTGTGTGTGCGTGTGTGTGTGTGTTTGTGTGTGTTTGTGTGTGACTGTCTTGTGTAGAAGAACTGGTAAGGAAAGTATTTTACATATTAGAATTATGGCAGTGACAGGGTTAAGGTTAACACACATGAGTATGGTGAAGCTGGGAGAATATCCGCCATCCTAAAAATATACCTATATTTACCTCTAACCTTAAAACCCACAAACCAACATGCAAAAATTTCCTTTCTGCAATCATATCACTATTCAGAAAAAGTTGGTTTGAAGCAATTGTTTTATGTTACTGGAAAATTAAACTATCTGTTATCATTTATCAATAACTCACTGTTCAATAATTTTTGTTTGGGTTAGTTTGTTTCTGTATTGTTCACATGTATATATTGTGCTCTGAAACCTGTACACTTCAATGTAGCAGGTTAACAAATAACTGTGATTCAATTACACATACGGGAATTACAACCTACAGCAAGGTCATATTTATGTGGGTGATATTGGGGCATTACTTGTATGCGGCAATCGAGGAGGAGTCTCATCATGGCTGAAGTGCATTCAGCCAAAAGTACTAAAGCAAAGCAGATCCAGTAAATCATAATTTGTTAGATACTATTTTGGCCATCAACAGGATGCACAGTTTAACAACATACTCCTTTAGTGCTAACAGTAAGGCCACAACTATTTTACAGAGATAAATGGCAGATGGATACACAGATGTATACATTGACTTTATTTATGTATTTTTATTTTTATAAAGATACATATAATTTAAACCAATGTAACAAGTTTAGGAATGTATATATGCTGTTGACTGATGTGGCCATCCTGACGTAATTTTATTAATTTGTTAAATAAATAAACTATTTAGTGACTGAGTTTGAAGAATCATGCCAGTAAGTAAAATAGCCATAATGGAGCCCAAGCACACATTTAACAGTTTTGAAAATGTGAAAGTACCTAATTACTTCTCCTTTTTTAATTTCTTCAAATCCTTTGGGTTTCTAATACCATGATGGGAATGGACCCCATTCCTAAGTCAAAGTATGATTAAAGTTGATGAAATTAGTATTGTTTCAATCTTTGATGTCAGCCAAAAGTGCTCTTCACAGCACCTACAATGTTCCCATTAATGACTCCTACAATTCTTATGGAGTTACTTGTATTGATAACATATCAACATATGATTGTAGATTCTTTTTTATAAGACCCATTGATCCTACTACTATTAGAATTGTCTGGGTATCTTTCTTTCACATTGCTTTTGTTTCTGTCTGCAGATCCTGATATTTTATGACTTTGTGTCTCTGTACGGAAGATTCTGTAGTCACAGGGTGTGGCGATTTCATTGATCAATGCTACTTTTGTCTTCTTTTCATGGACAACTATATCCAGTTTTCTAGCATCTATCTTTTGAAGTTAGTAATGGGTTATCCCATGTAATGTAAACTTCATCATTTTCTATGATGCTTTGTGGATAATGTTCCCAGTGTTTTTCAGCCACTTCAATACCATAATATTTGCACAATCCCCAGTGCAACAGTCTTGCCACATTATTATGCCTTTTACTGTATAACTCTTCTGCTATTTGTATGTTACAATCAGCAATGAGGTATGCAACTGTTTCCAATTTGGTTTTACAAAACCCACATTTGTCTGTTTATCCTGCATGTGCCATGGACTTTGTAAACCAGCATGTACATAGCCCACTATCTTGGGCCACCAATATTAACCTTTCATCTCTTGGTTTGAATTTGCCTCTCTTTGACCATTCCTGTGTTCATTCCTGATCAACATGAGGTTGTTCCAGAAGTTTTCTATGCTTGCAACTATATTTATGCATTTTCCACAATTCTTGCCTTCTCATCTTGTCCTTCACCTTATATACTTTCTTTTGTTGCTTGACACATTCATTTGCTGCCTGATTTTTATCTACTTCTGGTTTGATTTCCATTCCTGTTAGGGCAGCAACGTGCATATTGAGGAATGATGTAAGAGGAATGTTGATGTCATTACAAAGACAGAAGATTAACAAAGAATAATTACGTTACGGTCATGTAGGAACAGAGTATGATATGCTCTGCTGTGAACCCCCTGCATCATCAGCATTTACATTTTAAAGTTAATTTTACAGCCTGTCTGCCCTGGCTGAAGAGACAAAAGCCAACACAACAAATATACAAAATATTCTTCATTGTCTTTAGTACGTATTTCATGAATTGCAGGTATTTTTCTGCATTATCTATAATTTATGACAAATAGACTGAGAATGAGCTGAATTTATATCTTACTGTACTGCATTATCTTTGCAGCACTGGCAAACTTTGCAAGAATAGTTTTAATTTTTGTTCTAGACTGTACTACTTCTGTATAAAAATCCTGATAGGAGTAGCTGTCCCACAACTAATGTTTTCTGCTATTGAGTATGCATGATTGACAACCTACTGTTCACTTTACTTATTTTTTTCTTTTTCTTTTTTTAACTTTTTTATATATTGATACTATTGCAAAAAAGTCTAATGTATGTCTTCATTATATATATTTCTGTTTGAGGACAATTCCCCAAGTCTTCTCTGAAATGTCAGATTGGGTTAATCTTAGTCAACACTTAATAAATAAATGCAATAACAATAAAATTGCAAAGATAATCCATTTAATTGTGGCTGTTTATAAGTTAGACATAGAAAACAGTTTCTCAAAACAGTTGCAAAAGAATGCTCTGCCTGCAAAATTAATTGACAAGTCAAATACTTAGAAGAATGTAGACATATATTTTATTTTAAAACTCCTTTTATTTTTGAAAAATAGTGTTAAAGCACTATTTTAATCTTCAGAATATATTGTTTGTTCTCTTTCAGACTGTTAATTCATTTTGCATTGTCCATGGGAAATTGTAGCTCCTTATTTTGAGACTTACTGTAATGTCAAGGTATAGTTGATACAGAATGATCTTATGTTGTCACTGGTCATAATATACAAAAAGACTACTACAATTCTGTGACAGATATAAATGTGTCACGGCACATGAATTTTATATAGACAATGAAGCACATTTCACTGAGATTAAAATCTCTGTCAGTGTCTGCCAAACAGCCTAATGGCCGCAAATTATTTTATGTATCATTAAGCTACATGATGTCATTTTCAGCATTCCCCAGATTAATGGTTTTGTCTGCTTGTTTAGAGGATGCAGCTTCAGTACTGTAAATGTAATGATGATACTTTTTCAAAAGATCATTGATGACTGCAGTGTTTATAACTTAAATGATCAGAAACAATGAGTTTTCATTTTACATGAAAAACAACAACAAATACCTGGTTTGAACTGAGTACTGGAAAAACTCAGGGGCTGTCATGAAATTCATTACTTAAGTCCAAAGCACTCTTTCATTGTATTCTGCATTTCTTCTCTGATGTAATACTTATTATGTATCCAGTCCAGTCACCGAGTGTCCTGCACTTAAAAAATTATAATGAAATCACAGCAATGCCTAGAAATTACACTTAGAATTCATGCAGATTTCATTCCATGAAAAATAGAATTTCATTTGTAATATATATATATATATATATATATATATATATATATATATATATATATATATATATATATATACACACACACACAGACAGATAGATAGATAGATAGATAGATAGATAGATAGATAGATAGATAGATATAGATATAGATAAATATAGATATATATGTACATACATTTTTTTCCTGTGCAGGACTGTAACTCAGTGTCCCTTAGGATGATCACATTATTATTAAGTATAACAGAACATTTCCATGCCAGGATAGCCTGTTAACAGGTATATGTTATTGAGAAGCAAGTTCACATTTAATAAATATAAACAAAAATTCTAAATGGCATATAGAGTTTTATCATTATTATTCCTGTCTTCTGCGAGATTGTCTCTTTGTTGACAGATGTCTGAACAATAATTTTCAGAATTTAACTTCAGTTAGTTTTCCTGGCTGTAGTAACTTAGTTTGGCCACCAGGCAGCAACACAATGCCAGCAGTCTACCGCATTCCTTGCTGTTTTAACTAATAGTACCAATAGCTTTTAGGTTATAGTTCCAGTATATGTAGGTTTAATGTTGCCAGCCACACTCTATAGTGTTGTTTAATGCCTAGTACATCTTCTGTTCCCTTTGTCTCCTGTTTTTAAACTTATATCTGCAACATTTCCAACTCTGGCTTGCTGTCATTCCCTCTTCACCTCTGATTTTCACAATTGCTTCCTTTCTAATTGTTTCAGTGCTGTTTACTGCTGACCTGACCCTGTCAGTACTGGTTCCAACCAGCTAGGCCACTGTGATATCATCTCCAGTCTCTATTCCAACCCCTCCCCAGTTTCCTTCACTTTCTTTTCTTTCCACCCCCTCCTCCAGACTCTTTAACTTTGCCTTCCTTTCTGTGGCACCATCTTTTACCTCTATGAACCACTCTAATCCTTTCCCTATACCACTGCTAGAATATCCCTTACCCCTTGCATATTTTTATCTGAACTTACCTTACACTCCACTGATTGTTTTTCACTTTTGGCCTTGATTCTTCCTTTCCTTGGCTCTACCCACTCCGTTCACCCTATGGGCTCACTCTACTCTCCCCTACCCTACCCCCAGTTCCCAAGCACCCCCAATACCCTTACACTTATACTTAGCTAACGAATCCCACCACTTCTATCAAATAATCCAAACTACCCATCATACCCCCAAAATCTCCTCCTTTCAGAGTTTACTGCCAAATACAACTTATCCTGATAAACTACTAAGCAATTAACCTGAACCATAATCTCTTACTGAAATTAACTTCACATTTTAGCTCAACCCCTACTTCTACTCTAATAACCAACATCATGACCCTCAAATCTCTGTCCCTACTTACTCAAATAATACTTCTAATTACCTTAAATTACCTAAATTGTATCACCCAACCTACTAATGCAAACCACTCCCCCCATTTCACAACATTACCCCATCCTCTAAAAGGTACACATCAACTGTTATTCATATATCTACCAGTCTCTATACCCTCAACACAAGTATGTTCTTCCCCTATAGACTCCTACCTAACTCTAAAAACACTGTTCCCATCTACACTAGTTTAATGTCCAGAAAACTCTCTACCTGTATACTACACCCCAAACAATCCAAATAGCACATCCATCACCTTATCTCTATCCTTCACTCTGGGGACATCCACCCAAAACCAGGCCCCTCTACCACACTACATCCAACCCCCAAAGCAACAGGCAAACCCCTCCACTTCTCAGCTCTAAATTCTCAGACCCATTGTAACAAAATTCCAAACCTTCCTGCCTGGC
The DNA here is from genome assembly GCF_019279795.1 of Protopterus annectens. Taxonomy (NCBI): domain Eukaryota; kingdom Metazoa; phylum Chordata; order Ceratodontiformes; family Protopteridae; genus Protopterus; species Protopterus annectens. Next base: position 1,473,344,853 of record NC_056737.1, on the reverse strand, counting down.
TTCTACGTAACCAGCCTGATATTCTCACCATCTCAGAAACCTGACTTAAGCCCCACATACAAGATTCTGAAATAACTCCTCCCAACTACCACCTGTTAAGGAATGACAGAACACAAAAAAGGGAGGTGGTGTAGCCCTTCTTTACTCGGCATCCCTCTTAGTCATCCCTTATACCAAACCCTTTCCAAAATTTGGCAAGGCAGAAATAATATCAGCCCTTCTCCACCTAAACAAGCATAAACTCATATTTGTTCTCTTCATCTATATTCCCCCTAGCGACAAAATATTTCATACCTTGAAGATATTCTCTCCTGGGTCTCTAACAACATCACTCAGGAAACCATAATTCTGGGGGACATGAACATAAACTGGGCCACAATCCAATCTCCCTCTAACTCACTCAATATTAACTTATATAACTTTACACAACTAATCAATTCCACTACCAGGCCTTCCAAGAACTCCATCTCTGGAACTACAATAGACTGGATTCTAGTATCCCATCCTCACTATAGCTCTGATAGTGGTATTCTCCCAGACCCACTAACTGACCATTTTCCCACTTTTGCCCACTGTCTCCCCTCTTCTGTACAACTAACTCACACCTATATTTCCACTTGTTGCCTAAAGGACTCCAATGCTGAAACCTTCTCAAATGCCTAAAAAGTACAAACTGTAACCCATTAAAAATGCTTTCCCTAGATAATGCTCTATCCTACTTTAACTCTACTTTCACAAACCTGCTCAACTCCTTTGCCTCTCTAAAAGCAAAATGTATAAAAAAGTAACCCTGTACCCTGGTTAACCAAAAACACCTTCGCTACTATGCAACTCTGTGACAAAGCCTGGACACATGACCACAAAAATAAAACCACTATCGCCCTAAACAAATCCAAAACACTATGAAATACAGTAAAAAAATGTATCACCTTAGACCGCAAATCCTATTTCTCCACTCTCCAAACCAACCACATCACCAATCCCAAACAATTTTGGAAAGGAATCTCATCTCTCCTCAACCAAGGAAAAAAGAAAATCCTTGCCCCAGCCCAGATGCCTGTGACATGGACTTGGCCACCCAATTTAACTCTTTCTTCATTGAGTCCATAAGCAAGCTAACATCATCCTTCACCAAAATCTCTACAACCCCTTCTCAGCATGCTCCCATTCCTTCCTCCCCTAGCATCCCTTGCCCCCAACCTCCACCTTTCAAATCAATCCTGTCTCTATATCCACCCTAAAAAACTTCTCCTAAAATTAAAACCTGGTTCCAATGCCCCTGATGAAATTCCCTCCTACTTCCTAAAAGTAGCCGCAGAAGCCATTGCTCTCCCTATCAGCATACTAATTAATCAGTCTATCTCAGAAAGCCGGGTCCCCCAGCTCTGGAAGAAGGTCTTTATTATTCCTCTCCATAAAGGTGGCAATAATAATGACATCCCAAACTTTTGCCCTATTACCATCCTATCCCCTATTTCTAATCTACTTGAAAAGTGTGTACACCAACAACTCTTACACTACCTCATCAATAGTCAGCTTCTTAGCCCCACATAACATGGCTTTAGACCAGGTCATAGTACCTCCACTGCCTTCCTCTCCTTCCTAGAAACAATCAACAAAGCCCGCAACTCTGGTCACTTTGTACCACTCTTTTCCTCGAACTCTCTAAGGCGTTTGACACCATTCCCCACTACCTCCTTCTTACCAAACTCTCTAAACTTAACCTATCCCCTTCCTCTACCCAGTGGTTCTCAAGCTATTTCACAAACAGGCAACAAGCAGTTAAATGGAAAAAAGCTACCTCACCCTTCCTTAATACATCCGCAGACATCCCCCGAGGATTCATTCTAGGCCCCCTACTATTCAACATATTCATAAATGATTTCTTCTAAGCCATTCCTAACTCCAGTCTCACCCAGTATGCCGATGATTCTACTATAATCTGTTCCTCCCCTTCCATCACAACTCTTAACAATCTAACACAAACTGCCTTCTCTTCCACTGAACAGTGGATGCTCGACAACCATCTAGCCCTTAATGCAACCAAAACAAAACTTATGTTATTCAATACATCCAAAACCTCTTCCCTAGGAAAACAATCCTTCATAATTACCAGCAATAATAATACCCCCCTAGAACTGGTCTCTGACACAAAATTACTAGGAATTATCATTGACAATCAACTAAAATTTGATAAGCATCTGCAAGCAAATATCAGAAAAACCCATAAAAAATTAGGTATGCTTTACCACCGCAGTCGCTTTATCTCTCCCACCACCAGGATTACATTAGCTAATACATACCTCATCCCATCCCTTTTATATGGTGCATCTATGCTAACCAGCCTACAATCTTCCCTCAAAAGAAAACTGTCATCTTGTTATAACAAAATATCCAAATTTGCAGCAGGTCACAGAGCCTCTTCTTACCACTGTAATTCCCTTCACCAACTAAGTTGGCTAGAATTACCAAACTTCCTCACAATATACCCAGCTCATCCAAACACACAAACTCATTTATAACCCATCTCTCTGCCCTTCCCTAGCAAATATCTTTGAAATGTGTAAACCAGATAAACTCCTAAGATCCAATTCCCAAAACCTAATTAAATTGCATAAACCAACACATCCTGCTGGGAATCAATTGATGTCCTTCTCTCTTGCATGGCTCTGGAACTCTTTCCCTTCTCCCATCCACACCACCAGCAGTCTCTCCTGTTTAAAACCTCACTGCACTCACACCTTACTTCACAATGAAATGCTCTTGCTCTCATCCAACCTAATTCAACCACACTTTATTCCTAACTGTCCAAACTTTGTTGCCTGTCACTACCTCCTAAACTTTTACATCCCTTGGGGCATATTCGACCAATGACTAAAAAGTACCTCATTGTAATTCCCTAAAAAAAAGAAAATAAAACTACTACTTACTGAATTAACCTGATGTAATTTTCCTAATGAAAATCTTTTTTTATTTCTGTATTATGTAACATCTATTTGAATTGTGCAATATGGGTTTGTAATATACAAAATATGTATTTAACATTTAATTGAAATGTATATTATGGATTTGTGCTCTTTCTGTACTATGTATTTGTATTTCTCTGGAGCTTTTCTTCCCAGGACTGCATTGAAAATGAGCTCCTTGTAGCCTAATGGACTATCCTGAAAAACAAACTGCAAATAAATAAATAAATAAATAATAAATGCAGTGGTTACTGATAATTATGTCACAGACTATTCATCAGTTGATACTTGGCAAGCAGATCAGTTTTATAGTTTGCAGCCTAGACTGAAAATATACATGTCTATATAAAATTATTTATTGCTCTCTATATTATTATGTTTATAATATATATTATGTCAATTTTTACAATGATTGCAGCTCTTTTTTGCATCTCCCTTGTTACTTGATGGCTGTAAAAAGAATATTATTATTCAGAGCCAATACAAATTAGACTCATAGAAGCTTAGCTCTTTTAAAGACATGAGTATTCCCTCTGATTATCTTTTCATGCATCTTCTTCTCCAGCATATTACACACATACACACCATTACCCTCCTTGTGGATGAAGGTTGCTTACACACATACACACCATTACCCTCCTTGTGGATGAAGGTTGCTTACACACATACACACCATTACCCTCCTTGTGGGTGAAGGTTGCTTACACACATACACACCACTACCCTCCTTGTGGATGAAGGTTGCTTAGACACATACACACCATTACCCTCCTTGTGGATGAAGGTTGCTTACACAGATACACACCATTACCCTCCTTGTGAATGAAGGTTGCTTACACAGATACACACCATTACCCTCCTTGTGGATGAAGGTTGCTTATACACATACACACCATTACCCTCCTTGTGGATGAAGGTTGCTTACACAGATACACACCATTACCCTTCTTTTGGATGAAGGTTGCTTACACACATACACACCATTACCCTCCTTGTGGATGAAGGTTGCTTACACACATACACACCATTACCCTCCTTGTGGATGAAGGTTGCTTACACACATACACACCATTACCCTCCTTGTGGGTGAAGGTTGCTTACACACATACACACCACTACCCTCCTTGTGGATGAAGGTTGCTTACACACATGCACACCATTACCCTCCTTGAAGATGGAGGTTGCTTACACAGATACACACCATTACCCGCCTTGTGGATGAAGGTTGCTTACACAGATACACACCATTACCCTTCTTGTGGATGAAGGATGCTTACACACATACACATCATTACACTCCTTGTGGAGGAAGGTTGCTTACACACATACACACCATTATCCTCCTTGTGGATGAAGGTTGCTTACACACATACACACCATTACCCTCCTTGGGGATGAAGGTTGCTTACACAGATACACACCATTACCCTCCTTGTGGATGAAGGTTGCTTACACACATACACACCATTACCCTTCTTGTGGATGAAGGCTGATTATACCGATACACACCATTACCCTTCTTGTGGATGAAGGCTGCTTATACCGATACACACCATTTCCCTTCTTGTGGATGAAGGCTGCTTATACCGATACACACCATTACCCTCCTTGTGGATGAAGGTTGCTTACACAGATACACACCATTACCCTTCTTGTGGATGAAGGTTGCTTACACACATACACACCATTACCCTTCTTGTGGATGAAGGCTGCTTATACCGATACAGACCATTACCCTCCTTGTGGATGAAGGTTGCTTACACACATACACACCATTACCCTTCTTGTGGATGAAGGCTGCTTATACCGATACACACCATTACCCTTCTTGTGGATGAAGGCTGACCATGCTTCCTTTCCCCAAGTTTTAACTTGCTGACAGCTGGAGTTCCTCCATATGAAATCAATTAGCTGTGCAGGCAGTGATGCATTTAAGGAGGAAATGTCCCTCTTCTTCAAGTTGGTGTGGCTATAGAGTTGGTACATATATATGTAAAAATTTATATATATATATATATATATATATATATATATATATAGAGAGAGAGAGAGAGAGATAGGTTCATAGGTTCATAGGTAGGTTCTAGGCTATTGGCCCTAGGGCCTATATAAGCCTAGCCAAAAAGGTACCCTGGCTTTCGCCACCCAAAAAAAATATTTTCCTGTGCCCCTGTCGAGCAGAGCCACAGAGGTGATCCTCGGGTGAATTTCTTATTTCCCATCCAATTATCAAGATTTTTCTTGAGGAGTGCTAATGAGGAGCTTTGTTTGATATAGATAAGTAGTTTGTTCCAGAGTATGGGAAGTCTCTGGGACAGGAATCTGTCATTCCAGCATGTTCTGTTTATTGTGGTGACAAGGTTTAGGTCCCTAGAGCGTGTAGCTCAGAGGGATTGGTATCTCTTTAAGTTGAGCACGTCCAACAGCTCTGGGTTTGACATAGCTTTCTCTGTTAGGTAGAGATCACCTCTGAGTAGGTGATATGCGATGGAGTAAAGCTGGAGTTTTTTGAGATGGTCTGCGTAGGGCATCTGTTTAAGACTGGTAATCCTCTTTGTGAGGTATTTCTGTTGCCTTTCCAGTTGTTGTAGATGTCTTGTGAGGTACATACCAAAAGGGGCATTGTACTCTATAGTGTGTCTAATGAGTGACTAGTAGAAGGGAACAATGACCTCTTTTTTCCTGGATGAGAAACCTTTTGTGATGAGGTGTGCCACCTAGAAGGATTTCCTGACTACTGTGGTGATGTGATTATCAAAGGAGAGACTACTGTCTACCTGTGTCCCAAGGTCTCTTATCACACTTTCAGTGTTAAGTAGAGTACCACCTATGTGGTAGGTCATGGGTACAGAGTTTTTACCAAAGGGGATGACAATGCACTTTTTGGCATTGAGCTTGAGGCTATGGCTTTGACACCAGGCATCTGTCTCAGTGAGGCCCTTTTGTAGGATGTCCAAATCATTAGGAATTGCAATTATGGCTCCTAGTTTGCAGTCATCTGTGAACTTCATTAGCCAAAGACCTTCTGTGTTAGCCTGTACTTCAGAAAAGTAGATAACAAACAGGATAGGACCCAGGACTGAACCCTGTGGTACTCCACTTGTCACTGGTCTGAAGTCGGATTTGGAGTCTGCTACTTTCACAGTGTGGGTTCTGTCAGTGAGCCAGTTTGCAACCCATCTTGTGACATAGGGATTTATACCTAGTTTAGTGAGTTTATCTATAATTCCAGAGTGGGGGATGGTGTCAAAAGCCTTGGCGAGATCTAGATAGGCTGTGTGAACCACCTTACCCTCATCTACGGCTTTGGTGTCTGCTTCAAAGAAGTCAATCAGGTTTAGGAGACATGATCTGCCTTTTACAATCCCGAACTTTGTTTATAAGTTCCATGATGATATGTTCCATGAACTTGCAGACCAGGCTCATTAGGCTAATGGGTGGTAGTTCCCTGGGTCTGTGGTGGCTCCCCATTTGTGGAGTGGGATAACCATCACTGTGTGCCATTCAGTGGGCACAAAGCCTGAGGTGAGGTGAGGCTACAATTGAACATGGTGCTTAGGTGGGGTGCCGGTTCATTCTGTAATTCATGTAGAATGCAGCCTGGTATGTTTTATATATGTTTGTGGGTATGGGGGGCTTGCTCTCCATATTTGGGGTACAGCATGGCTTCCTCCCCTGCGGGGGGAGAAATAACCCTTAAAATAGTGTTTTTTTTTTTTTTTTGCCAAATGCAGTTTGGGAATTCCGATCCTCGTTGCATTCACTATCCACACACACACACGCACGTGCACAAGTAGACATGCACACACATTTTTTCCTGCCCTTATTTACAGGACTAGCTCACTTTTATATAATATACTACAACTGCATGTTATATAAATACATTATATAAATTATGGTTTTCTGGCGTGAAGGTTTAAGGGGTGGAATTCATATATACAGAATTTAGATAACTTGTCATGCCATATAGATATACCTTACACTTGCATGATTTCTATGTGCCATTCTTGTTACTGATACTGAATTGATTATGTGGGGTAACTGTAGCACAGAAATGGATATCAAGGGTTTTACATGTTGTTTGATTCATCTAGGTAAAACATGCAACCAAATTTGCTGCTATATGTCATTATGGCACAATTGAACTACAGCTATGTGACTATATGGGAATAAAACCTCCTCAGCTGGAAACTATTTGGGCTGTGTAGACTGAAGCCAGTTAGGAAATGCCCTACAGTGCAGTGTGTTTGCCCTTCAGTTTCTATATTTAATATCTGCAGCTGACAAAACATCCCTGACAGACAAAAATGTGTATTAATAAATAAGCATAATTTAGTAGCACTCTTTTTTTTAAATATGCTACATTCAATTTGTGTGATTGTCGTAGTCTACTAGGAATCTTACATGCCTACATTTCTGGGATTTTACTAATCTACCTCAGCAGTAGTTATGATCTAGAGACACCAATGAAAAAAAGTAATTATGGGATCCAATGCAACATTTCCTGTTACGGAATGTAAATGATTCAAAGAAGATCTTGAAAAAAAATGAAGATACATAGCAATTGTATTGTAGCCAACATTTGTTTGTAGAATTAGTTTGTTGTTTTCATTTGTAAACATCTCGGATGGCAAAATAGCAGCACATGCTATGGTGATGAAGGTAGGTAGGATGTTAGTAGTACAGAGTCACCATTGTTAGAGACTACTGGGTCCTTGTAAATGACAAAATGTTAACTCTAAACTGCCCTGCAATTATTTGCTTTCTTCTAGAAATGCATCCAACAAGAATTTCATTAAGAAATTATATAGATATCAAGCATTGAAGGGGTTCATTTTTAAAGTTGCTTCTCATCAGAGGACTTAGTTGCAGGCCTTAATGCTGGTAGACATTTAGGGGGCAATACAGTTTAATACAGTTGATTTGATCTAATTGCTGCTTGGAAGGATCCTTGCAAAAATATTCTTGATTGCTGAGTGTTCTGGGGATTCACTTAATGTTTAGGACAAGAGGTGAACAAACAGAAGCTAGATCTAAAGCTATGTGTGAAGCAGCCCTAGCCAAAACTAAACTGTCAGTAAATTACTGGAGTAGTGAAAAGTGCATAGATAAGCTGTTGACCAAAAGTGTAAAATTATGTAAATCCATAGGGCGATGTAAATATGAGAATTCCTTGGGTTCATAATCCAAAACATGCAGGTAGATTTAGAGGACTCAGCCTTGCGCCCAGGGTTGAAGTAAAGTTTAATTTTTATTCCTGTTAGATTATCTGTGATCAAAAATTGGATTTAGCAGACCTAAAGGAACTAATTAAACATGTTGAACACATGCACCCATCTGAGGGGATAGGAAGGGGAAAAGTCTTGATGAGCTATGATTTTCTTATTGATTTGTACAAGATAGTTGATGAATACTTACTTACTTATTTGTTTCTCAGATATGCATACCAAGGCTTTGCAACTAGGCTACCTTCATCCTACTTTAACAGTTATGTAAGCTGATGACTGTTAAACTGAATATATCATCACTTCTGAAGAACATACTATTAAACCACATATTTTTTAAATAAATTAGTAAGGATTATATTTTATTAATCTGAAAGGCTGATGAAAGATTGCACCAATAAGCTGTTTAAGAAATATGAATCAGACTTGCCATATTCACTTAAAGGTAAAAATCAGAAAAATAATAGCGGAAACAAAACATCGGGCATTTTAATATAGGAAAATTTGAATAATTTGAAAGAAACTGTGAACTGCATTTAGGATTCAAATGAAAATACTACATATGATTTAAAAGAGCACTGCACACAGCATGGCTAACATACTGTTAAGATTATGCTCATTTCAGTTATGCAACTCAGAGGGCATAATGTAGTGCTTTGTTCGTTTTAGCTAGACATTCAGTACAGCTGCAGATAATGCAAAGATGCTTGCATAAAGGATACAATGACAAAATAATTGTACTGTTGGAATATAACAGCACGGTTAACGCTTGACCTTGTACTCTATTTCCTGCAGCTTACTTAGAGAAATTCTTCCTTTACTTTAATTAAGTTGGAATTCACAGGCAAGCATTGCAGGCATGTGTAGTGCTAATTTTAAAGGGTTTGCAAATAGCATGTAGCTAATCAGAAATTTATTAGGCATTGAATATTTACAGCAGGCGCACTGAAGGATAACATGAATAAAGAGAAGTGTGGTGCAAATTAGACAAGCAGTGTCATCTTACCCAGTGTGTGGAGCAGTGCTAGACTAGGGAACATGAACGAAGGGATATATATATTACAAGCAGTGCAGATTAGCAGTGAGTCAGTGCATGCTCATGCATGTGAGCGATCATTATTCAGCTACATTTCAGGCTCATCCAGGAGATGAGTAGCCGTCAGGCAGACCAGTGCTGCAATGCATAGCAATATGACACCCCTATGTGTATCATATAAACAGGGGTAAATGGAGTAGCTAGGAAAGCTGAAAGGGGAGAAAAGTAGGCAGAGAGAAAGGCGTAGGGGTAACTATAAGGTTAGAAAGCTGTGGGAAAGGAATGGAAAGGAAAGGAAAGATGTAGTTTTCCTCTAGTTCAGAGAAAGATCTCCTTTTCTGTCATATACAAAATAAGGACAAGTGAGCATGGTAATTAAAAAAAAGCTGCAGATGGTATGAAGGGAAAAAGATAGGTGCAGAGGCAGACATACAAAAATAAAACTGTAGTGTATTAAATAATTGTTAAAACAACTTACAAAATATTTTTTTCTTTTTCTCACTGTTATGTGATCTATGAGTAGGAATACACATGTCTGGGATATGTGACAGCGTGTCCCTGCTTGTGAAGGTATAGTGTGATTTGAACCCCTAAAAAAATATATGTTTTGGCTGGTCTTTTTCAATTTTCTGGCATTTGGTATAATCAATATCAATAGGTGAACATGATCACAACAAAACAAAATCCAAGAGAGAGAAGATGCAGTATAGGTTGAAAGGACATCAATGGACAAAGACATACAGATTGTGGACAGATGGTGACAGAGAGTTAACAATAGATCAACAAACACAGAATGAGGAATTACTCATAAGGAAGAGAAATCCCAGGATGAGAAAAGACTTGGGTCCTGGCACTTTTAGAAGAGAAGTGCACAGAATGCAACAAACACAGCCATCACTCACCTGGGTGGATAATGTTACAGGCCTATTGCTTCTCCAGTGCTTTGATGTGTGGAGGCTACTATTCATTGACTCCTTTGGTCACACCACAATGTGGACTGCATTGCCAATGTCAACATCCAGTCTTCCTCTTTCTGAGAAGTGGCCACAGAGGTCAGCACTAACACCCTTAAAGTCATCTTCCAGAAGAGAACCATCAGCCTTCTGCTGAGATGCAACCTTGATGGCCACTGACAACCCATCACTGGAGGATTTGGCTGGCACCTCCTCAAATAGACCTACAGAAATATAGCAAGACTGGGAAAATGGTAATGTACATATGCTAGCAACACAGTTTGCTGGCACACGTGTTATACATATCCTACTGCTTAACATATCACTTCCATTTTTTGCAGCATCCAACCATATTAATCTCTTTCACTTTTCTCTCATCTGTCACTGGTAAATAAAATATGATCTACTAAGTGTAGATATAAAACAAGACAGCAGTACTAAAAAATGTGGCACATTTGGGTTATCTCTCCCCTGTCTGAAAATGTCGAAGCAGGTCAGGATGCATCACATTAGATCACTGTTCATTGCTGGCACTCCTGAACAAAATGGGAAGCCCATGTCAGGAAACCATCTTCTGTAAGGATCTGTTGTATTGCATTAGAATATGGTCTCATTCTGCTGGCAGAACCAGAAAATCTAGTGCTCCTTGAAACACTATTCTAAATGTCTGCATTCACCAATGCCAGATGTCACTGATTTCCACTAGAAATCAAACATGTAAATCCTGGCACATAAATGCACTTTGTAGACCACATCTCACACTGTAACATTGCATTGTGGCACTATTTTCACTTCCTGGTACTGTACTATGATGCATGGAATGGATGCAGTATTAGACACTGGCATTTTGGGAACACACATGGCATACGCTTGAGCATACTGGTCAGAGTCCTCATATTCATTATGGTATGAACTGATAATGTAAGCATGTCTATGCAGTGCAATACGCTATGGTGAAGATTACGTAACAGTGGATGAAAGCAGATATAGAAGAGTAAATGGAAAATTAAAAGAGCTCTTTTAGCTGTATACAAAACATTGATGCCATTTTATAGAACCTTGATCAATACTGTCCATCTGTCCAACAGAAAAATTCAGTGCACATTATGTAACCTCACAGCATGGAAGATTCAAAGAAAGATTTACAGAGTTTTGGAAGGAGATCTGTCAATTATACTATCTCATAATGAACAACAAACCTACAGGTGCATGTCAACCACACTAAAGCTGACATTGTAATGAACATGTAACAGGGAACAGAGTACACTGGCTGATTTTAAGGTGGCAACCATTTGCACTGAAAACTTTATGAAAGACAAGCCGTGCTGCAGATTTTTCAGGTGCATGCTAAGGCATGACTACAGCCTGTAATAAGTATAGGGAAGCCACAGCATAGCATTAACTGCAGCTGATAATATAGGTGTATAAAGGTGTGTCATGTGTTTTTGGACACAATACAAACATGGAGGCATCTCTTTATATCACTAAGAACAGCTCACAAACAGTTTCACAAAGTCAGGGGTTGTGGACAGAATTATGGGTATCCAACAGTAAAGCATATATTGCCACTGGCTGACACATTTTGTCCTCTAATGTACAAGTACCAGCATGTATACCCCATGGAGACAGCAGCTTCTTGTCCTTACTCATGTGTGCTAACCCTGACCATAAACCTGCTATTAGTCCCAACTATGTGCATTAGGATGCAACCCTCCCTTTCCATAACTGCACCAATATGTAAACAGACTATGACTAGTTAATGCTCAGTATTTCCATATATCTATCTATCTATCTATCTATCTATCTATCTATCTATCTATCTATACATCTATATTGGTGTTCTTGTTTAATTGTTTAAACCAGTGGCAAAGGAAACTATTTTCTTTTCTTTTTTTTTCTTTTTGATCAGTTTAATAATTTCATAAAATAGCATTTCAGTGAAAGGTAATATGAATTTTTTGTGTTAGATTGAATGTGTCTCTCTGGCTAGTGTGTATGACTAATAGTATTATACGCATATAGCCATATGCAGGTTGGACACTTTTCAGCTATGATATAGCCCACAGCAGCAGGGACAGATATGGTATAAGCAGAGCAGTGTGGACAATTTTATGTAGTTCATTGACAGGTTTGTCATTGGGAGTTGGAATAGAACATGAGATAATGTACACAGACTTAGGGAGAATATGTAAAGCTCCTCACAGAGAATTACCAGAGGTTAAGCTTGAATCTGGGTCAATGAGCTGTGATGAAGAGATCTCACAACTGAATTACTGAGAATGAATGTGCTTTTAATGTCAAGTTTCAATGAAACAGGAATTGTCAGGTCTGTGAGTATGATTTCCCATTTGTATTTTTTATGACATATGGTGAAGAAGTTTCTCCACTCACTGCTGCTGTGTAATTTTAGTTAGTATGTTTACAGACAAAAAGATAAGGGGGCACAGGGGTATTGTTTTTGTACTTTATTGTCAATTTTATTGTTTGGAGATTAACATTTATTTAACTTTACAGAATATTTTGTTGCTCACAAGAATTTAATCATGCATGTAAATGTGCGTGTGTGTGTGTGTGTGTGTGTGTGTGTGTGTGTGTGTGTGTGTGTGTGTGTGTGTGTGTGTGTGCGTGCGTGCATGCGTGTGTGTGTGTGTGTGTCTGTGTGTATGTGTGTGCATGCACGCGTATGTGTCTGTATGTACATATGTCCTCATGACACATACATACATGCATGTATCCCCTCAATGCCACAGAGAAAAACACTGCAACAACTGGACCCAGACTCAATACAATCATTTCAAATTGTAATTTTTATTCATAACCACAGTTTTACTATGCTTCTTAGTTTAGAAAGCTGTAAAGACCAACTGCATGCATTCTTAGTATTTCATGTAATTAAAAAGCAGGGAATATTGGATAGCACATATGGATTCTCAGTGTAGCAGTCAAAGTCTCATGAGTTTGGGTTTAAAATAAATATTTCCAAGGAAGGACTCAGTCCTGAGAAAACAGCATGCACTCTGATATAGCATCTGTTTGGTGACAGAGACATACAATTTTCTTGCAGCGAAAATTACAGGAAAGTTGTTTTCTTTGGGCTGGGATGAGTATGTGGTGGTGTGAGTGTATTCTGAGCCAAAAATTATACAGCCTATCAAATATCCATGCATTCTTTAATGTTTCTGCTGCCTCCACCACATTTTCAATACTTGTTTTTCACAAAGGTACCAGAGGTAACTTGCACTGTGGAATTATTATTATATTAGTTTTAATTTCTTTTCTTGTAACGTGATACGTGAGACTTTCTACTGGCAAAGAAAAATGCTGCACAGTCAATAGGAAAAAGTTTTTCATCATGTACTGTTTTGTAAATGATTTGTTGTATTAGCTAAGAAATTATCTAATGCAGTAGATAATACATATGTCACACATGCATGTTTAGTCTGGTATGTATCTATGAAAATCACCACTACGTTTCTGTACAATACATAATTCAAAGCAGGTAATGGCAAGTACTGTAAATAAGAAAAAATAAAAGTGTGAAGACAAAAATGAAAAGCCATCTTTCAAATTATGAACTTTAAAAGTCACTTTATTTAAATGGCTTAAAGAAATATGATAAAACCTAATAAAACATTGCAATATAAACCATATGTATGCTACTGCTTGCAGGAGAATGAATGCATCCCTGCAGATATGAACATAACATTTTTTTCCTTTAGAAATGCAGAGACAATCACAATTAGATTGTCCATTGTCTCTGCAGTCAGGAGTTAATGTTCGATACTGTGCCCCAGGATGGACAACAACAACAAGCCATCCACAAACAGCTATCATCTACAGTGATAT